>NC_039276.1:26387504-26687504 GCF_003368295.1 Carassius auratus
CTCCTCCCGAGCCAGCAGCGGTGAGCGTGCCTGAGCCAGCAGCGGTGAGCGCTGGCGTGCCCGTGCCAGCAGCGGAGAGAGCTGGCGTGCCCGTGCCAGCAGCGGTGAGCGCTGGCGTGCCCGTGCCAGCAGCGGAGAGAGCTGGCGTGCCCGAGCCAGCAGCGGTGGGCGTGCCCGAGCCAGCAGCGGTGGGCGTGCCCGAGCCAGCAGCGGTGGGCGTGCCCGAGCCAGCAGCGGTGGGCGTGCCCGAGCCAGCAGCGGTGAGCGTGCCCGAGCCAGCAGCGAGGAGCGCTGGCGTGCCCGAGCCGGCAAAACAGAAAGCCGTATTCAAGTCTGCAGTCGTGAGAGCGGAGGAGAGAGCCGCGGCCGACTCTGCAGCAAAGACTCTTGTACTGTCTGTCTCATCTCGTAAAGAGATGCCTATTGTCCTAGCTGCTAAAGCATTTTCTGATTATTTGTCCCGTCTTGTCCAAATTTTAGAAATCCCCGTCAGTCCTGTCTTGTCCCCTGACCCTGTCCCCAGAAGTCCCAAATGTCCAGCCGTTGTCTCCCCGTGTCCTGTTGATGTGGCCCCGTGTCCTGTTGATGTGGCCCCGTGTCCTGTTGATGTGGCCCCGTGTCCTGTTGATGTGGCCCCGTGTCCTGTTGATGTGGCCCCGTGTCCTGTTGATGTGGCCCCGTGTCCCGTTGATGTGGCCCCGTGTCCCGTAGGTGTCGTCTCCCCGTGTCCCGTAGATGTCGTCGCCCCGTGTCCTGCTGATGTAGTCATGTGTCCTGTGGATGTGGCCCCGTGTCCCGTTAATGTTGCCCCGTGTCCCGTTAATGTTGCCCCGTGTCCAGTAGATGTTGCCCCCCCGTGTCCAGTAGATGTTGCCCCGTGTCCAGTAGATGTTGCCCCGCGTCCCTTGTCTGCTCCTGTCATGTCCCCCGTCAGTAGTCCCGAGACCCCTCCCCGCCCCTCACCATCCAGACCTGCCCGTACCCCCCGTCGTCAGCCTTCGTCCTACCCTCCTAAGATTCCTTAGAATCTTGTACCTGTGATTGTACCTCAACTGTGTTTCTCAGATGTGTTCCACACTTGTGATTGTTCCTCTGAAGTCCCTGTATAACCGTGAGTGTTAGTTGTAGTCAGTGTTCTCCTGTTTTGAGTCTTTGTTTATCTTGTCGAGTCAGTCTTATTTAGTATTGCTGTATTTGCCCTAGTCCTGTTTTCCCCCTCGTGGGTTTTGTTTTCCCCTTTTTGTATTAATAAACTCTTTGTTTTGTGATTCCCTGTCTGCACTTGAGTTCCTCCCCTACCAAATACCTGACAGATAGTTCACCAAAAAAAATCTAAAATCTGTCATGATATACTCACCTTCATATTAATCCCAACCCCATAAGACTTTTCATTCATCTTGAACACATGAATGAAAGGTGTTTTTATTTATTATTATTACTATTATTATTATTTTGTATCAAAGATTTGTCTCTCTATTTAAAGTCCAAAGTTTGACACTTCAAAATGTACAAAAAGACATTAGAAAATAAATGAAAGTGGTTTGGTCTTCTGGACTTGATCGCTTTATATACATGCAATACACAGATTTAATTCCAATTTTATTTATTTTTTTTACAAATAAACATTGATCAACACACATAGATCGAGAACATCAAATATGGTAAATGAAAGCTCAAACATACTTGATGTTTTGAAATGTCAATGTTTGGGTTACTTGGAGTCTCAAAGGAGGAACAGAAACCTTATATGTTTTATAAGAAAATATAATTAATTGTGATTCAATGATAAGAGTCTTACAGATTTGGAATAAATGAGGGTGAGTTGCTTGGTTGGTTGGCAGGTTTTGTGTTTTAATGCCATTATAGGTTATACTTTTTTTTGTTGTTGCTTTGTTTGTTTTTTTGTTGTTGTTTTTTTTTTTGTATAATATTGTAACATTGTTTATCACATAGTTCTTCACCAATTCTTCCTAATACTACTGAAATGTAGAATATTTTACTTACTGTATTTTTCAGACTATAAGTCGCACATGAGTATAAGTCGCATCAGTCCAAAAATACGTAATGACGAGGAAAAAAAACGTATATAAGTCGCACTGGACTATAAGTCGCATTTATTTGGAACCAAGAGAAAACAATACCGTCTCCAGCCGCGGGAGGGCGCCATATGCTGCTTAGTGTAGACTACAGGAGAACTGAGCAGCATAGAGCGCCCTCTCGCGGCTGGAGACGGTAATGTTTCCTGTTAGTTCATTTCTCTCGGTTCATGTCAAATTAATTTTGATAAATAAGTCGCACCTGACTATAAGTCGCAGGACCAGCCAAACTATGAATAAAAGTGTGACTTATAGTCCGGAAAATATGGTACAAACACTTGTACAATACAGAATTCTGAGCTCTTCACTAACACCTATGGTTGTGCTGTGTAATATACAGTTAGACTTATCAATTTATTGTGTATAAACACTACCGTTTAAACCAGGTCATGTTTTCTCCCTTTTTTTCCAAACTGACAAACGCCAGTCTCCCTTTTTTGCACAATGAGATATATCTGCTCAACCAATCACACCTCACCATTCCACACACTCTAGACAGTAATGGCAGTGCCCTGAATACACCCAGCATCCCAGTTTTCCTCATCTACTTTGTACTTTGTGGTCAACAAACAAGGGCTGCATGATTAATCACATGTGATTGTCATATATATATATACATACATACATACATACATACATACATATGTATGTGTGTGTGTGTGTGATCCTTGCGATTACTAAAAATAAAGATGTGTCTTTTACCCACAGCAGGGTTTATTTCATATAGTCTATTAACATTCATTTTACATGAGGGTAAGTAAATGATGACAAGTTATTTTTGGATGAACTATTCCTTTAGTGAAGAAAGCATGGGCTGTGTACTGTATTGTTACATGTTGTACTGTACGAATAGATAAGATATTACACAACAACATGTGTACAGATCTAGTTGAGACCAAATGTTGTGTTGTGCACATGACGTTCTTTTATGATGTTTGTGTCTCTCGCCATTCAGAAGTGCACAAAGAAAGCCCGAATCAATTAAGGAGCCGTGTATCATAGGGGTTCTGTAATTAAACGCGTTGTGAGTCTCAGGGTCCTCACACCGCCCCCGAGGCCTGTGATAAATGAATGAGCAGATCATAGAGTTGATAAATTAATGCACAATAACATGGAGAGGGACAGGACAAGGCTGTGCAATTTTCACCACTCTTCAGTATCACATGATCCTTCAGAAATTATACTAATATGATACTTTACTGCCCAAGAAACATTTGTTTACTGGCTTTAATTAAGGCTGATTTAAGTTATAAAACATTCTAATACAGTATCATATATAAATTGAATCATTAAGTATTATCAACAGCCTTGTGAGTGTATAGCCGCAAAATCAAAGGTAAACGCTTCAACAGAACAATGTTCATCTGATTGTTAGCCAGCTCTCCTGGTGGCAGAAACTCAGAATATTGTCTTTTCTGCTCATGGCTCACAGCGAACTGTACTGCAGTAATTTGTCGGTGGAGACAGTGAGCATTCAAACAGAGACTGTGAAAGCTAAAGGCTCAGCTATTTACTTCTCGAGATCTGCGGGAAATATCTGAGGTGTGACTTTTGACCTGCCATCCTCACAGCTTTCAAGCACACCCTCACAGCATCATCACATGACTTCCCCTGTGTTTCACATCACAGTTTTCAATAAAACCTTATAACATGTTTGGATAGGCTAACATTGCACAACTACATGTAATAGCCAGGGACCTTAGCTATCAGTTCTGCATTGCAGGTCAATAACACTGATTTCATAATAATAATAATAATAATAATAATATAATAATGAATGCACTTCACTGGCTTGAACACATTGTAATTACTATAATAAGTACATAGTATGTACATGGGGAACAGGACTGTAAAATAAAGTGCTACCAACTTTTTTAGAAACATATTTTTAATTTCTGAAGTGATATTCATTTTAGATTTTGTGGTATGATATTTTGATGTGCCCATGTCAGGGTGATAAAAAATGTCAGCCTGATATCACATCAGCTTGTGCATAATGAAGAAAGAAAATAATTTAACAAATTAATTCCTTGGAATACGCTTTTGTCATTACTTCTTCAACAAAATAATAAAAAAAATGTTTCATTGCCTATTAATATTTGGAAAAACTGAAGCTGTTATGTTAATTTTGATATTTGCTTATATATATATATATATATATATATATATATATATATATATATATATATATATATATATATAATTTCTTTTTTTTTTCATATATTTTTCCTTCCAATTGTATTAGTTTTTCTTAAAGGAACATGTAAAGAGTCAGGAAAGCAATGGAGAGAGTTTAGGACATGAGCTAGGCCAGAACTGAACCCAGCTCAAACACCTCATTGATGTGTTGTGCACTCCTATCTGTACCACTCATTCCAACAATCTATGTGTTTTTTTATTATTATTATTATTATTATTATTATTATTATTTTATTCAATTTAAACATGTGTATCACATAACCAGTTTCACATAAACGCTTTTCTAATTTAGTAAACTTGCTTGGTAGCTCACATGGTATTGGTTAATTTTATAGCAGGGTTTAATATTAAAACAAAATTCAAGGAATATGTACAACCAACCTAATCAATGGTTGCCAGAATCACATTGATCTGTTTTGGATAAAACTGCACGTTTCTAGCGCCACTCACTGGACATTTCACTTTGAATGTGTCACAAAACATGCAAGAAGCAATGAATTATAATTTCACAGAAATATCACCACAGCCATGTTTTTCCAATGAACCTGGCTTGGTAGATAAAAAAACAAAAAAAAAAAAAAAAAAAAACTTGGCATGAGTTTTATATTAGATTTGTTCTTTTCATTATGATGGACACTATTCTTTGTCACTGGTCTGTGTGCTGAGAGGCACTAGTAGTCAGTATGGTATAATGTGCTGAGGTTCTCAGGCTGTGAACCCTAAACTCACAAGCCCTTCCCTTCTCTTCGTGGACTGGAACATATGCCGCCAGCCAGCACGCCTGCCCACATGCCCGTTTCTGCTTCCACTTCCCTGTCCTGTTATAAACATATTACATATGAATATCAACACACATCTACACACACCAAGCGACACCTGAAAGGTGGCCAATCAACAACATATGTGTGTGGGGTGTGCCAAAGCCAAAGAGGTGTCTCTTTAATTAGCCGCCCGCTGCGTTCTGGCAGTGAGGTGATGGCGGGAAAGTGCCGTGTTCACGTGTCCCCCATCTGAGCTTCTCACTCAAGTCTGGAGTTTTCTCCTTTTCCGACAGACATGAGTCAGACCCACCAGGAGAATGAGTGATTTGCAAACATGCAGCTGAGTAATGCTGAGACGCCTGATGGAGGGGAAGAGCCATAATGTGTGTACCAACTCATGCTGTGCATTTACAGTACGCCTGTTATACAAAATACTGCTCTAGAATGAGCAGCTTACACTGAGAAAGATTTTAGCTTTAAAAATTAGTTCAGGTGGCTATAACTTACTTAAAAAGACAAGTCAGCATGATGTAAAATCTGCCAAAAGTATAAAAAAATTACCTTTTTAGATTAAGTGGTATCAAGAGTTATTTGCAAACAGATCACACCAAGTAAGATAAATAAAATTTTAATAATTGATCTATTTATTTATTTTGAAAATAGCCCAGTAGTTCACACCACAACTAAGAATATTATTGAAATCACTTCCAGCATGATTTTTTTCCCCCAGCTGATGAACAACTATAGGTTTGATAGCCAATTAGAATGCATATGACTTTAAAAAGTGACAGGTGGCATAATTGTAGCACATAAAAAAAGCATTTATATCCATTGGTGTGGGCACTAATATAGTTATAGCTATAGTTACTTTTATAGTAATTATTCTTGGTGTAAAAAGCCCTCAAGTAACAACTGTAAAAATCATGTTGACAGAAAAGTGTCTACTGAATGGACTGTAAAAATAAACCTCACAGACTTTTATTTTTTCTTTTGCCAAAAAGTATGTTGTCTACCCTGACTAAGGTCTATTGTTCCCTTTATTTATGAGGCATTAAACAACATCACACAAATACTTATTACATGAATGCTTATGAGACAAACACATTTTTAAGAAACACTATAGGAAACAAACACAGCAACAACAAATACCATATTATGGGGGGGGGGGTATTTTTTTATTTTATTTTTTCAAACTGGCACTTAAAAGCATATTCAGTTTTTTTTTATGTAAATCTGGAAACATTTTTTTATGTTGGATGTTGCACATATTGCTGCAGTTTAGTGTTAATAAAAGATAATGAGAGATAAAATGCATTTGTTGAACCAAGTCCTAGCTTGTCGTGACTCATGATTCACAGGATTCATAGCCCAAGCAACTGCAATGCTGTACACTAGGTGTGCTGCCGAGCAAGTTTAATGTGTCAGAAAAGCCATATTTACTGTATGAAAAAGTCTTTACTAATTGATAATCCACCCCTATAATCATAATTTGTGTGTAAAGGAAGAAAATCTGTTGGTGTTTTACTTTTTTTTTTTTTTTCAATGAGTCTCTGTTGAATGTTAATGTTGTAATGTAGTATTATAAGCTTTAAGAACTTTAAAAGTGTAAACAAATCGAAAAAAATTACAAAATTTTGTAAATGATTTGTCTTTTTTTTATTATTATTATTTACAGCGATGCTGATTTAAGTTTGAATAAGAGGCACCTGCTCCACACTGGCTCTCACCCCAGACCTGTTGGTGGTGGACGTGGCATGCTGTAACCAGATCATGATGAAGCCGACTTCCAGATGAGCTCAACCTTGATCTACAGCTGCAGAGATGCAACATGACAGGACATAGAGTAGGATGGTGGTGGCCTCAGATGCACTCATACAGGCACACTTACACAGCTACATGTCAGCATTATTAGGAAGAGAAATATAGACCTTTCTAATTAGAATACTGCTCAGAAGTGAAAATATTACAGAGTCTGTCAGACACAGCTAAACAACTGCATCAATATCCTAGCTATAAAACAGACAAATCTAGTGTTATCAGGTGTTGCCTGCCTCAGTGGTTGTTGTTGAGAAACAATTTCTCTGAACAAATTCCAACAATCACTAAAGAAATCGAAGACAAAGATGGAGCAGTGTTGGCGACGCTAGCATAACAGTAGATTAGGTGTTTTTCTAGTAGCTTAACATGCATAATTCCCAACAAATAACTACTTACAATAGCATGACTAATAGCTACATTGCTGTTTTTATAATTCTATAGTGCACACATAAGCTTTAAACAGTAGGCAAACAAAAAGTCTGCATGAAATCAAAATTGACTTTATTAACTTTACTAGTGCATATTGCTAGTCTTTATGTAAACAATGAATCCGTGCAAATGAATTGGCTGGAGAAAAAAAATAATAATAATTTTTTGTGTTTGTAATCTTTAATAAAAATCTGAACATTTACTTCCGCTCTGGAATGGCACTTCTTTTCTAATGACATCAGTTTGACAGCTTGGGCAGAATATCCTTAAACACACCCCTCCAACCGATAGATTGCTATGAGTGAGAGAACAGAGAGGAGGAACGCAAACATAAAACCATGCCCTCTATTCAATATTCCGTTTCAGATGGAAATACATCAATTACACTAAAATAAAGTCGGCAGCAATTTCCTGTTCACGCAGACTTTAAAGGTGCTTTTATGTTTGACTCCACTAAAGCTTAAAAATACCGCAATTTTGTATGTTTGCAGATATTTAAGAAACATACTTAAGAAACAAGTTAAAATACTTGTTTATCTGAAAAACAATGCTACAGTCAATTATTCTGACTTATGTGCGTTCTGGGCCGGAATATTGATCTTTGTTTTAGTTTTTAAAACCCACCCACTGCCAGATTACCCAATTGTACCTCAGCACCATGGGTTGCCAGTTGATGGAAAACACAGCATATTTCGTTTCATTGATCCTCAAGTGCCCTTGTTCCTGTTTCTGTCGTCAATCTCTCAATCTGCGTGTGCAGAGGAGGAGGGGTCGGGTAAAAACATAATATATAAATATATTTTTTTTTTTTTTTATTTGGGCTGCAATACCTAGTTCAACCACTGTGTCAATCCTACATATAGCCCTTCAATGTCACTCACCTATCACACATGAAGGTTTGGAGTGCCTGATTCATTTCAGTGTGATTTTCGGACGCTTTATTTGTGCCTCTCTTTTGTTTTGTTTTTTTTGTAGTGACACAAAACATCATTATATCCTATATTTAGTACTATATATATATATATATATATATATATATATATATATATATATATATATATATATATATATATATATATATATATATATATATATATATAATATTTTTACATGACATAATATTAAGTCAAATGCTGTTGTTAGACTTTATAATAGAGTTTAGATTATGTTTGCTGATTATATTCAATTACTCTCAATGTTTAAAAAGAATAATTTAAAAAAATTCAAATTTATTTATTTAAAAAAATTTTTGAGCTGACTCAGTCTTATGTAATCCCGTTCCCGCCACAGTTGAGAAAAATGTGATTCTATAAGTCATAATAATATGAAACATTCTCATAATTATGACTCGGTATCTCGTTTTATTGAGCAACTTTTTCGTAATATTAATTTATCTTCTCATAATAACGACTTAGTTTCTCATAAGAAATGACGTAGTTTCTCATAATAATGAGAAAATATCTCATAATGGCTTAGTTTCTGGTACTAATGAGAAACTTTCTCAAAATAATGACTTAATCCACAAAAAAAAAAAAAAAAACGTAATCGACACATGCGCAACACAAGAGTGACGGCACGCTGGTGACATCTGTTGGTCAAAGCAATGCAGAGACGGTGCAAACATTGCTTGTTCTGTAATCTAAAGTGTATGATGCTATAATCTGTAATTAAATAGCGATTTCAGATAAATTATCTGCAAGTAGTCTTTTGTTAATTACATATTTATAGATACATATCTATGCTTCAGCGTCCCACACCACTTCTTGAACAGAGGTGTGAAGGTTGAACACAAAAAAAAAGATTAATGTGGCTTAAAATACAATGACAAATTCAGGATAAAATATTATTGATCATGCAGACAGGCAAGCATAAGAGCCTAGAACACCCAAAGTTGCAAGTTAAGCACCGTTATAGAAAATGCATAATATTTGCTCTTTTGTGTTGCATTCATATTTTCTGCCCAGTATCTGTCTTGCTGTGTTCCCTTCAGCCTCCCTCTCCTGCCTCCTCTTAAACAAGCCAGTTCCTTAGCCTTATCTCCACTGGTGCCTGTCAGTCCCTCAGCTCACCCTCAGTCAGAGCCAGCTGAGCGCTCTGATCTGCCGCCTCTGGATTTCCAGTCTCCAGCTCCACCTAGGTGTGAGGATCCCCTGTCTCCGCCTCCAGCCTCCGAGCCTTGGACTCCACCCCGACACATCGGCACCACCTTGACTCCTAGCTCCCTCGTCACCACCTGGGCCCATCATCCCACTGGCTCCACCGAGCTCCCTCATCAGCAGCTGGGCCCGTCATCCCACTGGCTCCACAGGGCTCCCTCATCACCACCTGGGCCCATCATCCCACTGGCTCCACAGGGCTCCCTCATCACCACCTGGGCCCGTCATCCCACTGGCTCCACAGGGCTCCCTCATCACCACCTGGGCCCATCATCCCACTGGCTCCACAGGGCTCCCTCATCACCACCTGGGCCTGTTATTCCACTGGCTCCACAGGGCTCCCTCGTCACCACCTGGGCCCATCATCCCACTGGCTCCACAGGGCTCCCTCATCACCACCTGGGCCCGTTATTCCACTGGCTCCACTGGGCTCCCTCATCACCACCTGGGCCCATCATCCCACTGGCTCCACAGGGCTCCCTCATCACCACCTGGGCCCGTTATTCCACTGGCTCCACAGGGCTCCCTCATCACCACCTGGGCCCATCATCCCACTGGCTCCACAGGGCTCCCTCATCACCACCTGGGCCCGTTATTCCACTGGCTCCACTGGGCTCCCTCATCACCACCTGGGCCCATCATCCCACTGGCTCCACAGGGCTCCCTCATCACCACCTGGGCCCGTTATTCCACTGGCTCCACAGGGCTCCCTCATCACCACCTGGGCCCATCATCCCACTGGCTCCACCGAGCTCCCTCATCACCACCTGGGCCCGTTATTCCACTGGCTCCACAGGGCTCCCTCATCACCACCTGGGCCCGTTATTCCACTGGCTCCACTGGGCTCCCTCGTCACCACCTGGGCCGATCATCCCACTGGCTCCACTGGGCTCCCTCATCACCACCTGGGCCGATCATCCCACTGGCTCCACTGGGCTCCCTCGTCACCACCTGGGCCCGTTATCCCACTGGCTCCACCGAGCTCCCTCGCCAGCAGCTGGGCCCGTCATCCCACTGGCTCCACAGGGCTCCCTCATCACCACCTGGGCCCGTTATTCCACTGGCTCCAGTGGGCTCCCTCGTCACCACCTGGGCCTGTTATCCCACTGGCTTCACCGAGCTCCCTAGTCAGCAGCTGGGCCCGTCATCCCACTGGCTCCACAGGGCTCCCTCATCACCACCTGGGCCCATTATCCCAATGGCTCCACCGGGCTCCCTCATCACCACCTGGGCCCGTTATCCCACTGGCTCCACTGGGCTCCCTCATCACCACCTGGGCCCATTATCCCAATGGCTCCACCGGGCTCCCTCATCACCACCTGGGCCCGTTATCCCACTGGCTCCACTGGGCTCCCTCATCACCACCTGGGCCCATTATCCCAATGGCTCCACCGGGCTCCCTCATCACCACCTGGGCCCGTTATGCCACTGGATCCAACGGGCTCCCTCGTCACCACCTGGGCCCATTATCCCACTGGCTCCACAGGGTTCCCTCATCTCTCCAACACTGCCCTGGTCAGTAGTCAACCATCTGCTACCTTGGGACTCCACTGCTCTGGCTTTGCCTTGTCACTTCGTCCGTCTGGCTCTGTCAGGCTCTTCCTTCCCTTGGGCTCTGCCTTCATCCTCAGTTGCTCCGGCTCTGCCGCAGTCTACCGGATCCGCGTCTCTGCCTCGGTCACTTGAGCCTTCAGCTCCACCTTGGCCCTCCAGATGCTCAATGTCACCCTGGCCCTCCATCTGGTCAGCTCTGTCCTGGGCTCCTCTTCCATTGGCTCTGTCTCCGTCAGTTGTCCCCAGGGTGTTGTTAATGCTTGTTCCACCATGGCTCCCCCCTCCCTCAACTCTGCCCTGGGGCTTTGTCTTGGCTGGTCTCTTGATAAACATCTGGCTTCTCATAGCTTTGCTCATAGCTTTCCCTTGGCTCTTCCCACCCTTCACTTCGCCTTATTTTTTTGACTATTTTTGTTTCTGCCCCTCTCCTGCTCTACACCCTCCTCCTGAGCCCCCACCCCAGTTGGAATATGTTACAGCACAGGGACGTACCTTTCCCGGGAAGGGCAAACTGTCACATGTCTGTTGTTTTCTGTTAACCTGTTCTCCTGTGACCTTGTTTCTGTCTCTTGTTGATTGAGTCATTTGGTTCAAGTGTGTGTCATCAATTATCTTCATTAGGTTCCCTTTGTTGGTGGTGCTCTTTTCTCAATTTGATGTCCATTCTTGTCTATGTGATGTTTCTTTACTTGCCTGTCTCCTGGATTTTCTAATTAAAATACCTTTTTGTTGATCTCCTTCGTCCTCATGCGTTTGTACCTCACCAACGGGTAAACGGGCTTGCTTTGCAGCCTGAAATGAAGACAAACACAGTTATTGTTCCATCCAGCTGTATTTACTCAGTGCAACATCCAAGTCAAAGATATAACACCAACATGTCAGGAAAAAAATTAATAATAATAATAATAATAATAATAATAATAAACAGAATCACTGAGTTGGAAAAAGGATCATTTTTTTAATATTTGGTACAACATAGACCCTGGATCAGGACGTCGCTCCAAACTAAATGAAAGAGTCAGGAGGAAACAGCTCAGAGAGGACACCTAAAGGCCTACAAAGGTCTACAACTCTGAAGCAGTTGCAGAAATGTATGACAAAGAGTTCTGCAAAGGAGAGTGGGCAAATAGTCTAGAAGTGCAAAGTTAGTAGAGACAGAGACAAGTCCCAACAGACTAAAGGCTGTAATTAAAGCAAAGGGTGGTTCAACAAAATACTGATACAAGAGGGTGATGCTTTTTCCAACTCATTGATTCTCTCTCTCTCTCTCTCTCTCTCTCTCTCTCTATATATATATATATATATATATATATATATATATATATATATATATATATATATATATGTATGTATATATATATATATATATATATATATATATATATATATATATGTATGTATGTATGTATGTATGTATGTATATATATATATATATATATATATATATATATATATATATATATATATATATATATGTATATATAAAGCTCGTAATATGTCATGCCGATTTGGCATGTATGATTTGAAGCCATTTGCAACTATCATATAATTACATCATAGACATATTTTCCAGGAGATTTTTGTATGTGCACGTGATTTTTCTTTGATTGATCTGTGTGCAAATGCATTATGTGTCCTCCCTGAAGCACAAGGTGCTAAAATGGCAAAATACCTATAACCTCATGCAATCACCTTTAGCCTTTAAGCATCCGCCAATGGCTCTTGTGTGGCTTTAGGATGCTGTGATTGGGTTGATCAATAAGAAGAGGGGACAACGATGAAAGATGAAAAAGCAGAGATTACTCTAAACCTCAAGCATTTCCTCCATCACTTGAATGCACCAGGTGTCTGTCTCACTGATGCTGCTTACCTTTTTGGCCTAGGTTCTCACAGTCCAATTAGGACCCTCTTCTCCCCAACTCTGGTTTCAAACAAGGAGCCTATGCTAATGCTGACAACTCACCATTATTCCCCCAGCGGAGGTCCTAAAATAGTTATTTACCTAGGTCTGGGTGGAGAATCTAAAGCTTTCTGATCTGCAGTAACTTTACTATCTGAGAGCTATCAGTTTGTCTTAATAATTCTGTAAGATATTCTGTGGTTCAATGTCAGTGGACTGTTTTATTATTCTATCATACTTTTCTCTTCACACACTAAACCTGCCCTCTGGTTTGATGTGCAATAGACTATAAAAAACACAAATCATTTGTAGTCTAGTAAATAGTATCAGAAGAATGCTGTTGTCTTGTTTTTGTTTACAGCTTAAATAGTGATGTGTTTAGAGATGCAATTGGAATGTACTGGAACACACTATCCTGCATTATGATTTTGAAGCAAAACATACAATGACCACAGTTTAGGGCAATTCTGGAATTTTACACAGCTCATACTAATCCTTCTTCCTGGATATTAAAACAAAAACCATTCAGTGCAAACTGTATTAAACTGATTCCCAAAGGAATGACTCTTATGACTTGGTTCTTTTTAGTAAATCAAAAATGATAAGTGTTATTATATTTTTGTTGTTTGTTTAATAATGTTGCTAAACCTTTTCGAAAGTCAGTGTAAATACACCTTTTGCAAGAATTGTTTGAAATAAAAAATTCATTCTTAAAATGATCTCCTTATTTTGCAAAGTATATATTATTAATTAATTAATCATTAAGGAGCTGGAATCAGAATTTGTTAAAATCCGTATTATTTAATCTCTGATCTCAACTCAATAAAGAAACAGCTCAAATATTTTTTACTTCCTGTGGGCCTCTTTTATACCTTACACCGGGAATTTGGTGATCAATCACAGTTGATCTAGACCACATTAAAAAACAGACGTAAATACACCCAAGACATATAGTATTGTGATTGGATCATTGAAACCACATTCAGAGGTGGACAATGGCAGATTCTGTCTTCAGGTTGAATGAGCATTCATTTTCATTATCCACATGCAACCTTCCTTGCAATCTGTCAGGTTGAATAAAATGCATGTTCATGCAAGATGTAAAGGGAATCCCATAATGTGCATAAGTGTTTGATTAATCACCAAATGAAACTGTGGAAGAATTTCTCATGCACCTGATCACCATATCTGTGCTTGTAATTGTGGAGGTTGATTTTAATTAATGTGCCATCCTGTCCTTACATCTCATGATATGATTGCTCTCTCATTTCTTACACCTTCTCCCCTGATTTTCTCTCTGATTTCCTCTCCTGTCTCTCTGGTACCATGGGGAGTCTTAGCGGTGGGTCAGGGCTGTGATTCCTGGCCAGATGGAGGGAGCATGCCCCTTTTGGAGCCAGTAGAAGCTCTTGCATAAACAGCAGAAGGCTGCAGCTCCAGGGGTTCTGGGGGCTGAGAGTGTGTTTCAGCATCCCGGTTGAGAGGCCTGGATCCCAGCCCAGATCCCTTGCTCACCCCTGTCTCTTCCACTGGAGATATGGAATAGTGAATGCATGCCACCCAGAAAGGATCACAGAGCAAAAGTGAATACATTTGCTCTTGCCAATTTCTAGAGAGGTTGGAGAAGATACTGGCCATGTGATATGTTTTTTTTTTTTTCTTTAAGAGTGCAAAATAGAAAACATTAAATAAAATAGCTTATACATATCATAAAAGTCTTCATAAAGTTCTTAATTTTAACATTTCTCATCACTGTCAGATTACCTGATGGAGGCGTTTATTCCCTAATTATGTTTTAATGAGATGCTGCTTGAAACTATATGTAAGTTAGTGTTAAGTTTATATTAAGTGTCTGTATTTCTGTGCTTCCTTAGAGCAAATCCATTTAGAGTACCTGAAATTAAGACTACATACTGTATGTATGTGTGTGTGTGTGTGTTGTGTGTATATATAATTTAATATTTTAATATTTTAATTTAAGTTAATAAATAAGTTAATAATACATAAATAAGAATTTTAGTTATTAGTATGATAGTAAATAAGTTTGTTTAAAATCATGCACTGTATGTCCATATTAGTTTATCTCATTAGATAAAAACAGTCATTCCAGTGGCCTAAAAGCTGATTTATTTTAAATGGAGCAGGTCCTCTTGGGGCCAGACATGTTGAGGTCACATGACCAGCTAAATACTATTTGATTTATCTCAGTAAATGCTGACAAACTAATTAATCAAAGAGAACGGAGAAATCATTATGCAGTGACATCAATCATTGAAAGCTTTTGTGAAATACTTCATCTGTACCACTACTGAACCTTTAACTTTAACCTGTAAATGGAATCCATGTGATGTTTATGTGTGTATAAAATGTCCAGCATTATTATTTAAAATTGAACATAAAATCTGATTTTATTCTGAGTAATCTAGACTGCCACAAAACACTCCAGTTTTAATGAAAGCATAACACACACACACACACACACACACACACACACACACACACACACACACACACTTGTTTTTGTGAAAAGTGGGTTTTTATACTGTATAAACTGTATATTATATGGCCCTACACCTAACCCTAAACCCTCACAGGAAACTGTGCATTTTTACTTTCTCAAAAAAACTCATTCTGTATGATTCATAAGTGTTTTGGAAAATGGGGACATGGGTTATGTCCTCATAAGTCACCCTCTCCTTGTAATACCTGTGCCATACCCATGTCAAAGTTGTGTCCTGATATCTCACAAAAACATGCGCACGCACGCACACACACACACACACACACACACACACTTCCTTTGAAGAACTGGGATTGCTGTCAAGTTCGCTTGGCATGGCAGACTGTGTTTGGATTCTCCCCTTATCCAATTAAATTGTATTGACGAGTATGAAAAGTGAGTGGGAGTCCATGTAAGGTCTCTGTGTCCCAGCTGGAGGGGCGCCAGATAACCTCCTGTCCGAAAAAGCACCAGCCATCTATTCATTCTGCAGACTTCAGAGTGACCAACAGCCTAACAGCTCCTAACAGCCTATGACTCCATTTCACTGCAACAAATGCAGCTGCTCCTGTCCGTACTTACAATGCCTAGCACATTGTTGCACATTTTCCAATTAATATGAATGGCGGCAACTTTGTGAAACTGGATCTGCAGAGATGGTCATGAATATATCCATAAGCATAATTACATATACAAAGAGAAGACAGTAATTTAAGGAAATAGCTAATCATTGAAGCTGAGCTGTTACAATCTCTTAGGTTCTTACTCTGTGTGTGTTTGTGTGTGTGTGTGTGTGTGTGTGTGTGTGTGTGTGAGGTACGGGGAAAATTTGTTGCAGTCATGCTGTTTTCATGATGTAGTCTCCCACTCTGGTCAAATGACACGACTGTCAACCTAACTAAAATTTAGTGAAAAATTATTTACATAGATATATATTTTAAAATATGCATGTTATTTGCCTTTTATTATTATTATTATTATTATTATTATTATTATTATTATTAAATTTCGAAAAGTATTTAAAACATATCTGAGCTTCATAAAATGGGAAGTGACTGTAAGAAAATAGCTAAAGCATTGAATAGCCCCATTTCCACCATCAGGATAATAAATAAAAATTTCAATCATCCAAAAATGTTACACATCCGCCTGGAAGAGAATTTGTGTCTATATCGTCCTAATGCACAGTGAGGAGGAGAGTTTGAGTGGCCAAAGACTGCAGAGATTAATTGAGTCTTGTGGTCAGAAAGCCTAAAATAATCATATCAAACAGCCCCTACATCACCACATGTTGTTGGGGAAGTTTTCAAGAAAAATCCATCTCACTCATCCAAAAACAAAGACCACACTGTTAGACCTTTCAAAGGTTTTATTTTTATTTCTTTATTTTTTAAGTAAGACTTACAATGCATTACTGTATTTTTGTTTTACAGTATAATTACTGTAGAAAATCTGGTTAATCAGTATGCTATTGTAATTCATTAATTTGAATATGGATTTCATTCGAATTTTAACTTAATTTTTATTTATCCACTTTGTTACAGAGAGATATATGTTATTTTAAATAAATAATAAAAAAAAAAAAAATTATGAGGCAAACCCCATATATAATACACAAGCCTCTCAAATCATAGTCATAATGAAGAAAACAAACCAGATCATAATGAAGTTCTCCTCTTACTATGAATTATCAGTCTCAGCGTGGCTGGCCGGCTCATGTCTTTTTTGATGCTTCATTGCAGTTGCCTTTAAAACACTAGTGATGGGAAGTTCAAATTATTTTACAGACTCAGACCTTTGAGTCTTTTTCAGTAAAATGAACAAATCTTTTTCCGAGTCATTTCGTTTTATTTCATTTCGTTAATTTTATAAAATATAATTAAAATCTTACGTGTTACTTCCCTAAAATGTCTACTAGTAATTACGCAAAGGTTGATGGAACTTCAAACTGGACTGGCTTCTATGGTCAAACGAAACAAACAAACAAAAAAGACATTTTTGGCAGCAAACCCACCAGATGCGTTTGGTGCAAATCATAGACTATATCTGACCTCTATTCAGGTGTTCTTCAAACTCATCAGGCATTATAAAACATAACTCAGAGCTATCTTGGGAAAAGGAGGTGCCAATAATTGTGGCCAATGTGAACTAGAGAAAAACATTAATTTTATAATGAGATCCCCCCCCCCACTTTCCAATGATAGGTTAGAATTTTGTACATGTTTTGAATTAAAGATCAAAAGGATAAACGATGCAGATTTATTTTCACAGCCACCTTTGTTCATATTTACTAAGGGTGCCAATATTTGTGGAGAGCACTTTATTAACTATACAGATTTTTAGCATATGTGACAGCTTGCCCTTATAAATATGTCCCCCACTTGTCTCAATTAGAATTTATGAAAAATACTCTTGTCCTGCCAGCAGTTCATCCTTTTGCTTAAAATCCATGATTGCTCTTTTTGTTAGTGTGCCAATGTGTTTATTAGAGCATCACTATTAGCTTAGCAATATGCTAATGCCAAACTCAACTGAAATCAATTGGGAGTCAAGCCTCTCATGTGCTTTGTGTTGAAAAGCATTGGTATGTCATAAGGAGATGCTGTATAGTGCTCAATATGGTCCACTTATGAGGTTACAATAGGTCAGCTGCCCATTTAGACAACAAAAAGCTCACTAGGTTTTGGAAAAGAGCAATAAACTCATTGGAAAGGACATTCCAAAACAGGACAACAAAGAAAGATATGTTTGTGTTTACATTAAATTGTGAGACATTGATATTTCTAAACCACACATTGCTGATCAAACAGCATTTTCTTGCAGCAAACACAGGCATAAGCCATAGGATTCGGCATGTGTGTGTGCAGCCGTTGCTGCACTGAGCTTTGATTTTCAGACCAGTTATATTTCTTGGGCACAATGACAGTGGGATGGGATACAATCTCACCCCTCTCTTTCTGAGCACATGATTCTTCTCAGTCCCTTTCTTCCTTCCTCCGGTGTTTTTGGGTACAATGTAAATACCTAGACCTGACAGAGTAATGCTTGGAGAAAGGTCAAATGAGATACTCAACAGCACTTCTACAGCTGAGGAGAGAAAAATAAATCAATCTGGGAACACCAAAAACCAAAAGAAGGCAGGTTGTCATGCGTAAAGGAAAAGCGGTGTGAGAAATATATTTAGAAGATATGACAGACGGTGGGAGCGAGAGTGTCAATAATAGGTGAGAATAAGACTAAAGTGTTTTGCAAAGCATTGTGGGTAAGATTAGAAAACAGAGAGAGGGTGGATGTTGGATCAGGGTGAGTGATCCAAGAGATCTGAAATGTGGACAGATTGAGCGAGTGCAAGTTTCCGGTTTGGATTTGGAACGGTTTAGATGTTGACAGCCAAAAAGACACGATGACAGTCTCATTTCCATGAGGGAACAGTGAATCATAAGTGATCAAATGACCCTTGTGGGTTCAAGGTCAAATGAAAAGTCCAAGTGTGAATGCAACTACCATTCATCCTAGGTGTTTTCCTGACTATGTCCAGCAGTCCTACATATAGTCCTACAAGCCTGTCTGGATAATGAATGGATGGATGAATGCAACTAATTAATTAGCTAATGAAACATGGGCATAGGTTTGGTCTCAGCTTTGGTGGGGACAACCCCATACGCCCCCCCCCCCCCCCCCCCCCCTATATTATTTTGTTGTAAGATACCAGTGATTTAATGGTAATATCCTTTTTTATTCCAGACTGTTGACAATACAGAATATCACAGTACAGAAGTGAATCTACTTCATCTCATTATATTTTATCTTGACCCCGATATACCATCCTGTATACTGTCCCTAAAGAGCTAGTATAATCTCAAAAATGCACTCTCAGAAAATAAAAATATAAACCTATGACTGTGTAAAGCTGAACAACCAAACGTTTTATTAACATAAATGATGTACATTAGTATTTACACTAACAAAAGATACTCTGCCACAAGGAAACAAATCTAAGTAAATACATGTAATAAACATTTTTATTATAAACACTATAATGTTACCCTCCAGTACACGGTTACCATACGGTTTATTAACAAACAAACATAATTTACTATGTATGTTAACAGCCTATTTATACTTAAACAAAAACACTGTTTATTTCAAGAGGTAGACTTTAAGAACTTTTGGAGCATAATCCAGATCCACCGTTTATGTTGACTGCAAGATTCTAAGTTAAGTTTTTGCAATTCCATTTGGTTCTTCTAGTTGCACAAAAATTACACTCTTCACATTCTCTGAAAATATGTTAATGGACTTATAAACAATGCCACATAAACAAATGAATGTTAAATTGACTGCATCCTTTTAAATCTCTGACTTGAATGTCTCCTGGAGAATGGAGAAGAGGGAGTGACAGAGAGAAATAGTGATGGGTTCTGGAATGTCAGTGTACAGCCACAGATCGTAAATCAATGTGTCCCTACAAAAGAGGATGATCTAACATTATGAACTTCCATCAGACCCTGCACTCTGATTTAAGGAATGGCTGGAGGGTCATGGCCATGCCTTTACTGGCTGCAATCTAGCAAGTTGTCTGAATGTCAGAAACCTTGATAGTCTTAAATCAGCGTACACTCAAAACACAGAGAGTAACAAAAGAGTGTTAAAACAGGAAGGCTGAAGGAAATGAAAGTGAGAAAATGGTCAGACTGAAGAGAAGATGCGTGTCATGTGAAAGAGAATGAATAGACATGTAAGAAAGTGTAAGATACAAAGTAATAAGACCAAAGCCTTTGAGAAATTGAGGACAATTCAACCCCGGGTGCCTAATAATTTATGTACATGTCGTTCTTCGCAATAACCATTGAAATAAAAAACAGTCTGATGCTAAAACACATGCCGGTTTTGCTGAGATAGCTATTTTGAAGCAGATATAGGTTGTGTCACTCAATGCCTCTTACAAGCTTCATTCAAGCCCTTCGACTCACAAGGGTCATGCCCTGACAGCCATTCCTTATACTGATTGATTTCAAATGCTGCAAACACGCACACACACATACATCATATTGCCTCAGGCAGCTGCCTACCTGTCAAAGTGACCCGAGGGTGATACTAAAGATCGATAATTCCAGGTGAAAAGAGGTCAATCCAGACAGTGTATCCTTACAAGTGAGGCGATTGGGAATTGCAAATTGTTTTTCACCCTCACACTAGCGCTTCAGCAGCTGCCAGAGCACTGTCATCATCGCTAATTTATGCCGGATCCAGTCTGAATGTAAGTGGTTGACAAACTCTCTGAAGAAACTCTCTATTTGCGTTGGTGCTGTTTATGTGTGTTTGGTACTGGATACCTGTGTGCTACAGTGCAGCAGGGTTGAAAGCAATAAGAAGGTGCATTCCTGCAAAACACTAAAACACCTTATTATGACACTTTAAAGCAGCATGTGGGTTTTCACATATATACCCAGTGCCACTTTTTCCACCAAGCTAATGCTAGTCTTTTTGTTATGTGAAGTGATATGATGTGGCCAAGTATTTTCAAGTACGATATCAAAAAAGTGACACCTTTTCATAAGAACAACCAGTGGTGTGTCAAATATGTCAAGCCCAAACTACCCAAACAGGGTTTTTCACACCACTGCTATAATGGAAGTAGCACACTGATCGCTCCAAATGTAATCAGCTGTCGTGTGTCAATTCCTTTTTGAAAATTGTTTTTGTCAACTTCCCATTTTTTCCCTTTACTAACATACATTATTAATGGAATTTGCCATTATACTGTGATAAATGAATAGCGGTGTAGAACTTAACTTAAATTTAGTAAATGCACACTGTTTCTGTCACTCATCAGGAGCCTCTGTTGGTTTGGAGCCATTACACCCATGTGTTGATCATCCATTCACCTTTACAAAAAAAAATAATAATAATAATAATAGTAAATTTCTTCACAACATTTTTTTAATGGCTAATGTCCATGTTGGCACAATACAGTAAAACAATAAATAAATAAATAAAATAAAAAACTGTTGTCAACCATTTTAAGTTGACACCATACCAAAATTTCAGTATTCATAAAATCAAACAGATATACAAATGTAGTAAAAATGCACAAGAACAACATGTTCCAAAATGTACTATACAAACAATAGTGATTACAAAAATATAGCAAACAATTTGAATTGACCTAAATTGCTAATTCATATTGTGTATTAAACATGGCTGTTTCATGAAGGGGCATATTGATAAAGACACATGCACATGCTTGCACACCCAGACAAAATGTTTCCTGACTGGTGATGAAATTTCTATTATGAATAAATGTCTCTTTCAGATGTATCCAGCTCCAATTTTGGGGGCTTCTAAGAAAAAAAAAAACTGTGCTGATGCCGAATTCAACTGCTTTCCATCAGGGATGCGAAGCTAATAACAAATTAAATACATCAGATTTTCAAATATATATATATTAAAAAATAAATAAATTGCCACCTGGGTTTCATTAAGAAATGAATGTGCTATTAGATGTTTTCCAAGGAGAACGTTTCTGTATGTTTGCCCCGAGAACAGTGGGTATTAGACAATCTGGAAATATGATGTAGCCTAATTTAAAAATTAAAATGTATAAATTCATTTCATTTATGGACACTCTTTTTGTAAATAATTATAATATATATTTTTTCTTTTTCAGAAAACAACAGCAGACATCCCAAAATAAATCTATTAGCTTGTTAGTTGTAAATTTACACAATCATAATAATGGCCACTTTAAAAATAATGATAATGCTAAATGACACACAGTGTAATATGAGTCAAAAGGAGCACATTTCTTTATTGTTACGATCAAGGGATACTTGAACTTGTTGGTGGGCCTGTGGGTGTATATAAGGAAAAAACATGGTTGGGAAACAACTGATATAGTATATTTCAATCGCAGTGGAGTAAATTAAAACACATTAATGAAGCATTTTATTACAGACATCATTAATCTGTTACATTCACATGCTTAAAAATGCATATGCAACCAGAATGACAGGGTAGGAACCATGAGACACTCATATCTTTATGGGAGATTGAGACTTGAGAGGCTGCTCTGCTTCGTCCTCTGTAATGCACTAGAAGCCCTGGAGAATCACAGCAGCGCAGAGAAGACAGCAGTGATCACACCGTGGTCAAATCATCTCACTCAGATAGCAATGATTCCATCTCATCACCCTCAGGAACATCGGCTACATCAATGGCTGCAGAGGAGAGAACAGTCCTATTACTCACATATATTGCTTTTGTACAATGTCTTGATATTACCATGGTCTTTAATTGTAACTACTTGTTTCAGAATGCACAAAGACCATTCAAATGTAACATTCCTATACCGCCCTACAAAGCAAAAAGGCAGTAACTGCATTTTTGGTCAAAAATTAGTTTTCATGACATTCAAGGCATCCTTTGTCATGTGACAAAACATCTGATCTGAAATGTGTGTCGTTTTGGAGAAAAATGGTAGTTGTTTGTACAGTAACTAACATTTAAGTCATTTTTCTCAGTTCTGCACTCTGTGTAGTTTCTGCCTTTTTGCTTTGTAGGGCAGTATAAAGTTTGAGTAGTGTTTATATAATCAATTTGTTTTGAAACATTTAAAATAAATAATTATAATAATGCATTCATTATTAAAGTTATTGATCGGCTTGAAGATGAGAAAAAGTGAGTTGCACATTTGCAATTGAAATGTTTCCTTTATTAGTTAATGCCTACTTTCACTTCACAGGAGGAGCTCTAATTGCCACTAAAGACATACAGCAATTTCCACCTAATTTATCCCTGGCAGGGCCCAGAGAGAGCACCCACACATACACACATACACAGACTGCACAAGGCAGTCAAAGACACACACAGGGCAGCCCTCTCTGTCAGAGATATGTCCAATTATTATGTTCAGCTGATTAAACCCCCGCTCTGTGCTCAGATTAGTCAGTGACGATCGACGTGAAGAACATAAAAACTCAACCGCTGAGCCTGAAAAGAAATATGCTTTCCTCTCATTAATCACTCTCATTAAGAGAGTAATTAACACATTAGATCCCTCATTGTCCAGCTCACACACTCTCTCTCTATGACAGATTTGATCCAATAAAATGCTTTTTTAGAATAGTTGTTCCTAATATAATGACTTTAGGCATCTTCATTAGATTTGACTTTTGGTTCAAATATATTTTGGTGTTTCTTAAACTTCAGGCACTTTTATGTCCCAGGGGTTGATTTTTAAACCTTATAAACCTTTTCTTTTTGTCTCTTTTTTTTCCCACCATGACTTCACTACTTATTTTAAGTGACTTATATGTAGATCTTACTGTTGTATTATTTTGTCTGACCCCAACTTTGCATTTCATAATCTTATAAACTATCCGTACATGTAAAATAAGGCAGAAATAAATAGATTTCAGAGACATTTCTTTATTTATTATGTTTATTTAAATAATTACTATATTTTGAAAACTTGCCCTAATGTTTTGGATGACTTTTTTATTTATTATTACATCTATATGAAACAGGGGGCATATAATATAAAATATTAAATACATATCAAATACATATTATAAATATAGTATTATTAATTAGTTGTGTATATTTTAGATAAAATACACAGAACAATACTAAAATCATCCTTTCTGAAATACACACTCTAGCTATAATGTCAAGGCACAGACTATTTCAAGCTATTAAGACCTAAAAAAAAATGGGTGCTAGCAAAATCTACTATAAAATAACAAAATATTTGTAAAAATCTTATTATTAGAATGCATGAGTATTTTTGAATTGTCATCATAGGTTTTACCAACAAATTGGTGGACATCTACCAGCAGTAGCTCACTGGACTAGCTAACCAGCAAATCCTTGAGCCTATGGTTAATTAGTAAACAACTTTTCTGGTGCATGAATGGTGAACAGAGAGAAATCATCAATTTTCCAGAATAGCAGAAGATACTGAACATTGCAAAACACACAAATGCAGGCACATGCACATACGCTCTCTCAGTGGGATGTGGTGATGTTGACTGGAGGCAGGTTGCGGGCTCATCGGCTGGATGCTCAGATGTACTTGTGTCCAGGGTAATATGGCCAGACAGATGAGTGGGCTGGTGTAAACAGTCAGTGCAGATCTTTGGCAGCACAGCAACTGCAATGTAATGCAAAGCAATGATCAATGCAATGATCGCTTCTCAAAGATGCCCATTAACCTCAAAGCTTGCTGTTACATAAGAGCTCTGCCTTGAAAAGGCATCCTCAGTAATAGGACAGCGCTCCATGGGGTGCAATTCATTAGTCCATCCCCAGCAAGGCAGCGTGACCGCTACATGTACGACATTGTGCCATTAATCACCACAACACAGAGCAGTCACAGACGTCCCCCACACTGTGCTCAAGATAAAGACACATGCACGTCAAGATGGTCTTTAGTATGCACCTAATTAAGTCACTTAGATTAAATGTACCCATAACAAGCAATAAACACACACACACACACACACACACACACACACACACACATGCTTTTGCACCTGCACATAGGATACATGCAAAGATAGCAGGTATTTTGGTTTAAAATGGCACAATTCTATGACACAAACAAACAAAGTATCAATACCTAATTAAATATAAATTTGATATGAACTAATGATGAGTAGCCTGACTTCGTCATACTCAAATTCTAAGCACTTGTAAAACATGTTGTGGGCAGGGTTCGGGCTGGCACCCAGGCTAAATGATGAGTTAATGCATTTAAAAATCAAGAACTAACTTTAACTATGATTTATCTCATGAATTAATGTGTGATTGACAACAATCTTGACTGCATGTTAGTACATGTTAGTCAGTTAATGAATTAATAACACTTTGGGGGTAAGTTCTCACACATGAATTCATATGACTCATGTCATAGTTAAGGTTCTTGAATTGTAACTTAACTGCTGAACTCATTATTAGTCCATTTTAAAGTAAAATTTTATTTAGGCATTGATATTATAAAGTTTTACCACAAATGATAACAAGTTTGGTTTTAGTAAAGTAATAATTTATTCATTTCTATACATATTCTGAGTGCTGCACTAAGCTGCCTGGTTTCAGCGCCTAGCCTGGTATATACTGTACATGAAGTACAATACTGTACAGTGTAAAATGAATGAAGGTCAGCGTCAGGAACAACAAGTCTGATTGAATGTGCATATGTTGAGATTAGTGGAGGATTTTGGGAATGAAATGTACAAAACTCCATTAAACAGACACTTTTTTTTCATAGATGCCTAGTATCCGAATTACACTTTACCATGAAAACACATTTCTAAAGGAATTTGCCGAAAACATGAGATTTATATGTGTCTGACAGTTCAGTAAAGCTTGATGGACAAAATGGTGGATAGCAACAAGGCTTTTCAGCTCAGTGTTGTGCAATATATATTCCTTTTATTTATTTATTACATATTTTCATGACTATGTATATGGAATTATATACATAACAAAAAAGTGTGAAACATCTGAAAATATGTCTTATTGTAGGTTCTTCTTTTGCTTTGATTACTGCTTTGCACACTCTTGGCATTCTCTTGATGAGCTTCAAGAGGTAGTCACCTGAAATGGTCTTCAACAGTCTTGAAGGAGTTCCCCGAGAGATGTTTAGCACTTGTTGGCCCTTTTGCCTTCTGTCTGCGGTCCAGCTCACCCCTAAACCATCTGGATTGGGTTCAGGTCCGGTGACTGTGGAGGCCAGGTCATCTGGCGCAGCACCCCATCACTCTCCTTCTTGCTCAAATAGCCCTTGATGCCTTCAGTGTGACTCGACAATTTTCATAGTCATGGAAATAAAGAAAACTCTTTGAATGAGAAGGTGTGTCCAAACTTTTGGTATGCACAGTCAGAGAGTTCCAATGCAATATCAAGAGG
The DNA here is from genome assembly GCF_003368295.1 of Carassius auratus. Classification (NCBI taxonomy): domain Eukaryota; kingdom Metazoa; phylum Chordata; class Actinopteri; order Cypriniformes; family Cyprinidae; genus Carassius; species Carassius auratus. Next base: position 26,413,832 of record NC_039276.1, read on the forward strand.
CCCCTGGGCTGTGTGGACTGAACTGTCTGCTGTAATTGAGTTGTGGAACTGAGGAGAGCATGTTTGCCAGCTGTCAGTCTTCACCTCACATCCTCTATTACTCTCTCCATCACATATACACAAACTCATATGGACAGACCTGCATGCTTTTTTCCATAACACTCTGAGAAACATCAGTCCGCATGAAAGAGGCCCCAAATATTATCTGAACTGACGGAGTAAGAGACCATGTGTGTATGCATTCTCCTGCTGTGAAAATGAGTGATGTTAACTTAGTGACTGATTGATGCAATTGCACTTGCCAAGTGTCCAATCACAGTTCATCATCCTTATGCCGATCTAGCGTTTGTGTTCCAAATGTGACTGTGCTGGGTTTGTTCAGAAAGCAGCGTCCTCATTGGCCAAGATGCGGCACGGTTGTCCTGGTGAGAGCGCTGTAAGAAAGTGGGGGAGACTGACAGTGATTTTTGATCAAAATAGACTAATCACACAATGTCTAGAATTATATATAGTGATATACATGTAAATGCATTTAGATATTTTGAAATGATGCTGTTCTAAGGTTGGCTGGCACTGTATTGTGAAACATGCATGTTTCCTGAATATTCATACATGTGTTTGGCTCTGTATCTTGAGTGATTTTTGAGCTGTGGTGGTGCTATAACCTTTATGTTCAGATCTGATCTGATCTCACAGGGTAATGCATGCTCCTGCTGTCTCAATCACATGCTCCCCTATTTCCGTCTGTTTGTTTTCCTCCAGAGGAATCAGCAGCCTCTTTTTGGCTTCTCCCATTAACACAGTCTCTGCCAAATAGTTTGCAATGATTTTAATATTTGATCACTGCAGCTATACTCAATTTGCAGCTACAGGCTGCAGAGTGTGAGAGACGCTTCTGAGAAGAATTTGACTAAATATTGCAACACTGATTTAAAAAAGATATCACTCTATAGATATATGTCACTCTATGTTCCTCTGATTAAAAAGGCAGGAACTGAAATTATAAAGTCATAGAGCTCCACCTACTGCTAATGAAATGTTTTCAAAGAACTTGTCAGATGATGATGATGATGATGATGATAGGCTTGGAACTGTAATTGGCAGATTTTAAAAAAAAGGATCTGTAGATCTGATAATAAAAATCTTATTTAACATGTTTTGAGTGGAATAACGATTGATTTATAGCAGTGACTGACTAAGGCAAAAGGTAAAACTAAGTATTTCTTCCATAGCAGCATTCTGTTATTTCTATAAGCAACACAATTACACTGGGTTAAATACTGGGTGTAAAACAACTATTTCTGGGTTGTTTGGCACCCAGCTCTGAGTAAATACTGAAAATAACACTGTGGCGAGTGGGGCGGGGCCGAGAGGCGTGGGAACGAGGAGTGAGGCCAGGTGTAGTGATTGAAGATGAGCTACACCTGCGCCCCACCGCCTGTCTCGAGTCCCACGTAGGAGATGGAAGGATATGGATATAAAACTGGAGCGACTATAGTGAAGGACGAGAGAGGACCAGGCCTGGGCCATATTTTATGTTTGCTTTTTATTTTGTGCCGCCAGTCGTCCGTGAGGGGCTGGTGCGCCGTTTTGTGTTTATTTTGAGATTATTAAAGTTTCATTTGATTGTGCGCCAGTTCCCGCCTCCTTCTTCCGGATGATTAGGAAGTTTTTATCATTACAAACACATTTACAGGGTTGTTTTGACCCATTAATGTTATTTTTATCCATTAACAATTGTTGCGTATTTATTATTATTATTATTTTTTTTTATTTATTTTTTTTGCATAGTGCTGGGCAAGTCAAACAAATATCTATCTATCTATCTATCTATCTATCTAGACAAGAATAGTTCACATACAATATTTTTTTTCAATGCCAAGTCAGGCTTTAACAAACATAAAATACTGAAAAACATTCAGTAAATGTTTTAGCAGCAAGTGGGAATCTATGGGAATATAACTGGAATCAGCTGTTACTGTTCATTAAATGTAAATTAATTAATTATATTCATTAAATTAATTATATTCATGATTTAAAAGTTACATAAAAAATTCAGCTTCACCTTATGCCATCTCATCTGTCAGACATTACCGTTTCAACCCTCCAAATGTGAGGCTACAATATTTTTCCTGTTTATACAGTAATAATCTGACAGGAATACTATGTAATGCAAACCTTAATTTCATTCAGGAAGTTTCCTGTCAGTCAATTTTTCTCTCAGGACATAATACAAAATGACCGTTGCCACATGCATTCAGTTTTAACTGGTTTGGCACAGACTACCCAACACTGGGTTAAACTGACCCAGCACTGGGTGTGAGGGGGTTCTTCATTTGTATTGACAGTAAAATGAACCAGCAGCTGAGTTACATAAAAATGAATCTACCCATATGTATATATGGATAGACAGTAGTTAGACAGTAGTTAATTACATAATCGCTTATCTAATTTTAGATTTTTATTTATTTTATTTCTTCCATTTGTGTTTGGTCCAACAACAAAAAAATGCCTCAAATGTTACTAATAAGGGCACAAATAATTCCTAAATATAGGAGGATTTAGGCTTTCTGGCAATGGGCAATTCAGTCTTTAACCCACTTCAAATTGTTGACCTACAGCTCCATCTGTTGGCTTGACTGTTGCTGCACAGTCACTGTATTGAGTGCTTTCACCTGCAGCGCCACCTAGTGTTTATAACAAGCTTCACATTGAGGTGCTGAGCTTTTGCATTTTATTTATTCTTTTCTTATTGGAAAGTTAGATTTTTGATATTAAAAGACTCAAGAAATTAGTTTTTTTTCTCCAAATAAGACAACATTTGACTGCATGCGGTCATATGGGAAGGCACAATATCATTCTACAGAGCATCTGAGTGGATACGAATTTGTTTTATGTCATGGACACCAGTTGTCAAAGAAAGAAAGAAAGAAAGAAAGAAAGAAAGAAAGAAAGAAAGAAAGAAAGAAAGAAAGAAAGAAAGAAAAAGCTCATGTTATACTTCCCACTATGATTAGGGTTAGATGTCAGGGTGGGCTTTAGGGATGCATTCAACCATCTTGCACGCGGATACTTGCAATGCATAATGTCTCCCAGTAGAGGTCAGTGAACGATAGCAGATAAAACTCATTTTGTCTTTATCCAGAAAAAAAAAAAAATCCTTATTAGAGGTTACGTTTTTATCAGTAAGAAGAAAAGAAAAATGGCCTAAGCAAGCAAGACACTAGTGGTCCTTCATTCTCCAAACACTATTATGGTGAGACATTATCACAACAGAACAGGGGCTTTAGTGTCACATGACTGGGGTCTTTGAAAATTGTAATTAAATTAAACAGCTTCTGTTCTGAGTGCTTTGTGACTTTCTTTCTTACACATTTGTTTTTCTATCATGGTGGGGACTTTTAATACTGAGCTAACGATTTACTATTCTCTACGCTTAAACTTGACCTTCACAGAAACCCATTTTGGATTTTTTCTAAAGCATTTAGTCTGTTTATGAAGCTGTTTTCCCTGTGGTTCTTCCCCAATGTGGGTGATTTCAGGTTTTATTATCCTTGTGGGGACATCTGGTCCCAAAAATGCAGGCAAAACCTGACATGCACATGTATACAGACACACACACACACACACACACACACACACACACACACTAACATTTGTTTGTTTCACTATAGTAAGGGTGTCTCATTGACTTCCATAATTTTTATATCAAGATAATAATATTTGTTTAAGTCCTACCCCTAACCTTGAAGGAGTTCACCCAAAAAATAGCACTTGCTGAAAATGTACCCACGCTCAGATTATTCAAAGTGTAGATTTAGTTTGTTTCTCCAGCAGAACAAATTTGAATTGCATCACTTGCTCTCCAGTGGATCCTCTGCAGTGAAAGGGTGCCGTCAGAAAGAGAGTTCAAACAGCTGATAAAAACATCACAAGTAATCCACACAACTCCAGTCCATGAAACATGTGAAGTGAAAAGCCGCATGTTCGAAATAAACTAATCTATCAAGTTGTGTGTAACTTTGAACATTTTTCCAAACTCTGAACCGCTGAAACGAGTCATTTTGAGTTAGAATCCCGTTCCATGAATTTCACACGTAACAAATTCTTACATTTGCATAATGCCCGCCTATTTTCTGCGTTGACATCCTGCGAAAAATAAACTTCAAACGCTGTATCTCATCTGTGTGGATAATGTAATGTCGAGAAGATGCTGTGCTCAGTAATTCAGTTTATTTTCACTTCCGAAGGATGAGGCTGTGAAGAATCAGTGGTTAAAATGAATCTTTACTATGATACTACAGCAGTATAATCACAACTTTTCGCTGAGTTTTCGTCATTTCTCTGACGACTGCTTCTCCAGTCTCTGCCAGGTCAAAGGTTGGGTCTTTACTACCAAGATGTGGGTCCGGTTCACTAACATTAGTGTAAAACATCAAGTGCTGATCACACAGCCATTTCAAAAAAGTGAAGAGGTACAGGAAACATCTATTATTAAAGTCCTGGGCAGGTAGGAAGACAGCTCTAAGGAGACATAATGTCTCTCCGTGCAATTACTTATTCATTGTATCTTTATTCTGAAGAGCATTTGTTCACTTTAGTACATAAAGAATTCCATTTTATTTTGGCTGGAGTAAGCGGCCTGTGCTCACTGCCATACCATCGGCTCTCCAAGCACCGAAAACTAATCATATCAGGGCCGTATCTGCTCACTCAGCCCTATAACGCCGCTTAGTTCACTGATTAAAAACACAATAGGTCTCGGTTCATTTGATTAGATTCACCTGCGACCTCTTTCCATTGCGTCATGAAGGTACTTACTGGGACATATACTCATACGTGCAACAATACAAGAGGAGATGCATAGCTGAAGCATTTGTGAAACTCCATCAGCAGTGCCAAGTGACAGATGAGTTCGCCCATGGACCTGACACTCCACTCAGCTCTGCCGGATCAGACATGTTGATTATCCAAAAGAGAAGGAGTCAAGAGAGTCTGACACTAATAGACATGTACGTCATTCATTAGCAGAGAGTACAGCTCTTTTTCTCCCTCCGGTTTCCCCCTTCAGAATCCCATTCCTGCTCTTTTCTCCTCTTAGGCTCAAGTATCTTAAATCTTACCAGGCTCATGGAGAATCTGTAATTGGAGGTGAGCTTTTCATTTACTGCAAAGGCAAGTCATGATGGAGAGTGGACCATGTGAATGAATGCTGTGATAACCTGATATGATTTCCTGCCTATTACTTTTGAAACATTAGCATGAGGCTTAGCAAAGGCCAATATTAAAGCTGAATGATAATTAACATAAATCTTCTCAGTGGTTGGGGTCATTCTTTGTCAACAACTGCGGCAAATACTCTTAATAAGTAATACTTATAATACATTTTTCACTTAAGTAAATTATGATATGATTTGATCTTTCAGAGTGGAATATACTTTTTGAATAGACACTCTCTTCTCACAAAAAATTACGTTGATGACTTCTGAACCATTATGAAAATAACATTCAAGATTAATATCACAATACTAAAAGTTACTTACAGGTAAGGCAGAATAAAAAAAATAAATAAATGAAAAAAAAAAAAAAATAGAGATCTGATAATACCATGCTTCTCTGAGGCACTTGGAACAAATATAGTCTTGACATAATATAAGGAAATATAAAGTGAATACACAGGAGTCTTATGATTTTTCTTACTAATACTGTTTATTTTAAACACCTCACTTTAAAAAAAATGAATGTGACAAAAGCATTCTGACATGCTTGTTTAATTAACACAGTAATTAAAGTTTTTAAGATGTCACCTGATATCAACATCATAAAGTTTGTGTAAAATTGATTAAAAAATAAATTAGGTACCTGCATTGGTTAATAAAGACAAACATGCTACAACGGTGTGCTGGACTCTGATGTTAACCAAAAAGAGCAAAGAAACTCAGGCAATCATAATTAATCCATGCATCGGTTGGGATTTTATTTTGTCACTCTGTGTTGGAAATCCGGTGATTTGGTGTGTTTAAATCAACCCTTCTTTCCTTCATTCAGATCCCTCCCCCAATGTTAAATCTTTTAACTAAATGCTGATTGAAATAGTTCATCATAACATTTTGTATACAGATTTTAACAGGGAGTAGATGGAGATGCCAGCGGCATCAGAGAAAATGCCAACCAACTGCAGTTTATGCACACATTTACTACCCTATGCAAACACACCAAAAATTATATGATTAATCTGCTGTGCTTTTTCAATCCTTCTGGGACAAACTGGATAGTTTCTGTCTGGTTTTGCATCTGTGCACTTCATGATCTGAGCTCAGAGAGTTCGGCAGGCATAGACATGTGCCAATGTGTGTTGGCGAGTTGAGCAGGGGTTTTGCACAACTGTCAGAGTTACAGAGCCTATAAACTTACCAGACTTTCCCTGAAGCCTGAGTTCTCAAGGGCATGTTTACAGTTTTATAACTGTGGAGTAATGAAATATGGTGCTTTTTAGAAATTTATGAGGTCCCAGAAGGCTTAAATGTTTTGCTTCGTATTATGGCTTTGAAGATGACAGAGGATCATCACAGTTCCCAGTTGCAAAGAGAAGACTGATGTACAGTAGAACAAAAATATGAATGTAATTACATGGAACAAGTATTTGCAATAAATGTGTTGTGCATTAGTGTCTGCCTACTTTTTCATCAGCGCTGGATGAAAGCGCTTTTTTTTTTATTATTATTATTATTTTATTCATCTATCCCATGGGGATTTCAGAAAGTCTTTGTTAAAGCTAGCAAAGACAAAGGTACAGGACTGTGTATTTAACAGCTTAGAAGAGGGAAAAAACTACAATCCCTTGAAGCATTGTGAATGACAATCAAATTAAAAAAGATAGTGAAACATACAGTAATTACATTTTTGCAAAGTTAACATAAGTTAATAAAATTGTAGATTAAATCTATAGAAATAATATATTGAAATGTAATCATTTTTTTCTTGTACCAAATATGCATATAGAAGTCTTTTGAGATCATAGTACAAAAATTTGACAAGTATTTAGAGTGTAGAGAGACCATCTCGACTACAGAACGTTAATGCATTGCAGCTCTTTTGGTGGGATTTGCTGGCTGCAACTCTCTGTTTGGTGGGATTTTCTGCACAGAATCATGGATAAAGTAGCTTTTCATTTCTGCAGTTAAAATAAGTTGAAATAATGCAAACAGATGGCTTCAATAAAACCCTCTGGAGGTTTGTCCTTAAAGACTTGCATATAAACATTAAAATCCATTTTCCTGCAGAAAAAATAAATGAAGTTCCTCTTCAGGAACTCGAGCTGCGTCGAAACACTTTGGGGAACGCGTTTAGCGTGAGCGACTCTGAATATGATATCTAATCTGTCTTATAGAAGAGTATGACGTCACAGGCGGGTTGACGTAAGCGACCAGGAAGCTATAAAGGCACGAGCCGTGCAGCTGGCTTCAGCTTCTGCGTTTTCATTAAGCGCTCTGTGTGTGCATGTCATTCTGTCTTGTCAGTCTTATTTATTGTTGTTTGTCACTATTAGCTCCTCAAAGAGTAAGCAATAGTCAAAGAGCAAAGTTAAGACGAGACATCTGAAAGGCGAATCCAGATCGCGTTTCAGATTGTGTGTTCATCACTAGTGGGAATACACGGTCTGTGCGCAGTCTGCCTGGGATTGAGGCACGCTGTTTCGGCTCTTGAGGGAGCCGACTGCCTGCACTGGTACAAGACAGTGTGGACGCTTCGATCCCGGAGGACTCTCTCGAGGGGGAGTCTTCGCTAGCGTTCCTTGCGGTGTAGGTCCTGCTTTCGTAGAGGCGGAGCGGCGCCTGCACTCGCTGGGTTCGCAGATAAGATCTGCTGGAGGGTAGGGAGACGGGCGCGTCCCTATCTCCTACCTCACCTGCCAGATCTGCCCGATCTCCGGATGTGTAAGTCCGAGTGCTGAGGTCCTTCCCCCCGAGTGACGGCCGTGACGCACCGCCTTTTTTCTCCGAGGAGATTGAAACGGAGGGTGTCGATGAGCTCGCAGTTGCACAAACATAAGCTGCATAAACATCAGTTGCACAGACAAACAGTTACACAAGCATCAGTTTCACAAACATATTATGCCTAACTGTATAACGAGCAGCATTGATGAGGAGCAGCACTCACGCAGTCAGCGCTCGGAAAAAATTTTAAATAAGGGGGCTGACTGTGCTTCTCGCATATCTAAGGACGGGGCGAAGACGGCTCTGGCTATCTCCACCCGTATTCCCTATATTTAGAGTACATCTCGAGGTTCGGAAGCACGGGAAGCAGTTCCTTGCCCCTCTGTGAACTCGCAGCTGCAGCTACTTATCTCCGAGGAGATTAATATTGTTTGTATGACTAAGCGACTCGCGTGTTGCCGAGGTAACGCTTGTACTACATCATTTTCAGTTTTGATGTAAATCTTACCAAATCCAGACCGTCTTTACTCATCTGATTGGTTAACTGCATTAATTCTGAGGAATACAATTCAGTATCTATCTGACTATGAGATATGAATTATATTAACAATGCAGACCGTGTTTACTCGTCTGATTGTTTGTTTGCATTAAATTCTGAGGAATATAATGACACTTACCTCACTCTGAGAAATTATATATACTTGAGGGGCTGCTGGGCGGGAGCAGCCCTTCCAGTCTGTAGTCAGAGTGTTGCCGCCCGCGCTCCCCCTGCGTCGGGGCCGGAGGCTGAAGCAATGCTCTGAACCAGGGTTTTCCCAGCTTAAGGCGGATCTGAGGGCCGTACTTCAGGCTGTGAGGCCCTCGGTTAAGAAGTCCTGACACGTTTCGGTCACGACTGCAGAGGGCGGCCCCTACTGGGGTGGAGCGGCGTACACTGCATTACACGGTTCCCGTCTCGCCTCAGTGCCCTCTGGGGGCTGGTCTGCCAACCCTGCCTGTGTTCCAGGGCGCAGCGGTCCCCAGCGAGCATCATTCTCAGTTTTTCCCACCCGTGCACGTAGCGGGGCTGAGACGCTCGCTGCCCCTGTGGGGGTCTATTATACCAGAGGTCAGTCTCGAGAGACTGATTCCCTTAGTAGATTATTTAACAACGTGAAAACTACTGCCAAATATATCTCAATGGGTCCTGCACACAGTAGAAAAAGCTACCGTATTCAGTTCGGCTCTGTACCGCCGATATTCAACGGGGTCATTCCGACGATGGTCGGCCCCGGGCAGGGTCTGGTTATGGAACAGGAAGTGAAACCCTATTAGAGAAGGAGGCCATCGAGGTGTTCCGAGGTCCGAGGACTGGTCTGTTACAATATATCTCTAAGATGCATACTTCCACATTTCCATTCTTCCACAACATAGGAAGTTTCTGAGGTTCACTTTCGGGGGCGAAGCCTACCAATATCGAGTCCTTCCCTTTGGCCTTGCACTCTCACCCCGCACGTTCACAAAATGTGTAGACGCGGCTCTGGTTCCCCTGCACATGCAGGGCATCTGCATTCTCAACTATATTGACGATTGGTTGATTTTTAGCTCAGTCAAAAGCAGATTGCGGCTCGGCATCGAGATGTCGTTATCGCACATATGGGGGAGCTGGGTTTGAGACTGAACGCCAAGAAGAGTGTACTTTCTCCGGTTCAGAGAACCACCTTTCTAGGCGTAGTATGGGGTTCGACCGTGATGCAGGCATGATTGTCCCCTGCTCGGATCGAGTCGATCCTCATCTCAGTCGAGAGAGTCAAAGAATGCCAGTCAGTTACTGTCAAACAATTTCATAGATTGTTGGGTCTGATCGCAGCTGCGTCCAATGTGATACCTCTGCTGTACATGAGACCCCTACAGTGGTGGCTCAAGACCAAGGGATTTTCCCCGAGGGGCAATCTACTTCACACTATCAAGGTCACGTGGCACTGCCTCCGTGCCTTAGACATGTGGAAGAAACCTTGGTTCTCGAATCAGGGCCCGGTAATACTAGCGACGGACGCATCTCTCACCGGCTGGGGTGCAGTCATTAGTGGCCACCCTGCCCGTGGTCTGTGGAGCGGTCGCCTAACATGGCACATCAATTGTCTAGAAATGCTAACAGTTTATCGTGCACTGAAGCACTTCCTCCCAGACCTAAGGGGTCACCATGTGTTGGTGCGCACCGACAACACATCGGTGGTCTCTTACATCAACCACCAGGGAGGTCTACGTTCGTGCCTGTAATAATATTAAAACTCCATATACATCGGTAAGAAGGAGGCGGGAACCGGCACACAATCAATAACACTTTAATATTCAAAAATAAACAAAACAGCACGTCAGCCCCTCACGGCGACTGACGCGCACAAATAAAAAGCAAACACATAAAATAATGTCCCAGGCCTGGTCCTCTCTCGTCCTTCACTATAGTCGCTCCAGTTTTATATCCTTCCATCTCCTACGTGGGACTCAATACTGGCGGTGGGGCGCAGGTGAAGCTCATCTCCAATCACTACACCTGGCCTCACTCCTCGTTCCCACGCCTCTCGGCCCCGCCCCACTCACCACAGCACCCTTTGTACAAGCTGGTGCACCAGATCTTGGTGTGGTCCCAGAGCAAACTCCTCTCATTCCCGGGAGTTCTGGCAAGAGGACGCCGGGACGGGGTCCGTCTGTCATTAGTACCCCCGTTCTGGCCGGGCCGAGTATGGTTCGCAGATCCTGTCTCGCTCCTCGACGGCTCTCCATGGGAGATACCAATCAGGACAGACCTACTCTCACCTATATCCAAACTATAGTGAAACACTATCAATTAGCACAGTAACAAGATCGGCAGTTTAAGACATTAACTTGTAAGCACAAAACACAAGATACTTCTCTTTTCAATATGAATAAGGCTTTATTAGATAAATCTAAGACATACTGTATAAACTAATCTAACACATAAACGTACGCACTCACACATTCATACAACTTGCAGGAAGATCGAAAGTTAGGGAAAGATGAGTTTAAGAGAATGGAAATATGGAATCCTAAGTTTACAGCAATACGTTAAATTGAATAGACATGAACAGCCATCAATCACGTAATTAGCCCTCGCATTGAGTTCCTCAATGAGGTTAAAATTATATTAGATACACCAGTAAAGGTCACAGTCTGGAGGTTACTTGTGTCTCCTGTAAAAAAGAGAATCCCGGTGAAAGGGGTATCCCGATGTCGCTGATTGGCTGGAAGTTCAGTAGTCGCTGAAGTGACGTCTTGGGAAGGCCCGTGGTGGGGCATTGGCTGAAAATGGAGTTGTGTGGCTGGTTGAAGTTGAACGCTCAGACGAGGTCGATGTTGCAAAACTTAACTCAGAACACGAAACTCTCAAATGGAAAAGAAAAGAAATAAAGTTTGATGAGACTAGGTGGTGTTCCATCTCATCGTGGCTAAGTAGCAGCAGGCGTGCAGGCTGAAGCACGCTCCAACCGTGCTCAAAGAATAGTGATGACAAACAGCATGGCTAAAAGCTAAAGCTAAGAAGCAAAGCTAAAAGCTAAAACTAAGAGCAGGCATGACTAGTAGCAGAAGCAAAGCTAACAACTAAAAACCACATGACTAATAGCAGAAGCACAGCTAGAGACTAAAAAGCAAGATTTTATGGTGTCCTAAGTATTTAAACTGGCCTGTTGGCCACACCTCAAATGTTGTCTTGACCAATCAGATATTGTCTTGGCTCGGGCAACATAAATCATATGTTTATCTTCCTTGCCTTGCAGGGTCTAATTTTGGACATGATTCCTATTACCAGGTTATGATATATTTGACAAATAAATGATTGTCTGTTCTAATTAAAGCAAGCAGATTCAATCACACACATACCAAACATAATTATGAATCATTCAGCTATCCCATAGTTATTAAAAAAACATACACAATAAGAGATTATAACATGATAGTCAAATGTGTGGGTTACACATAAATGAATATGGAGTTAAGCGATGGAATGATTTCCATTTAGAAGTCATTTTGGAGTTCATTTATGTCCATATATATGTACAAAAGACAGTTTCTTTGTCATTCTCTGACATAGGGATGTTCTGTGAATACAGAGGTTTAAAGCCCCTCCCCCCTTAGGAATTTCAGAATGGTTCTGCTAGGTGGGGGGAAGTCAATGGAAGTTTTTAACTCATGGGTTTCTATGTGATGTCCAGCGTTGCATTTCAATTATGAACAACAAATTTGACACATCTCTTCTGCGAATTAAAATTGTCAATCATTGTTCTAGTGGTGTTAACGTTGAAAGCTGTTGTGTTAACAAGTTGGTTGGTTGGTTATCTTCCTTGGGACTTGTGGCACAGAATGTTTTATGACTTCCTGAGGAATGCAGCTTGTGTTCCAAACACAGCTTTGATAGACTCTTTAATTTGTCTGGTTCGACTCATTTCTGTTACAGTGTGGTGTTAGAGGCTCTTTACAAATCTCCATTCAACCGATTCAAGATATCTCAGATAGACATCTGACACTTAAAATCGCCTTTCTGTTGGCCATTACCTCTCTGAGGAGAGTAGGAGATTTACAGGCCCTCTCAGTGGCCCCTACCTATCTTGATTTTGCACCTGGCATGACCAAAGTGTTCATATACCCTATATGTTCCTAAGGTGCCCTCTATCACACCACAACCTGTAGTGCTGCAGGCCTTCTGTCCTCCTCCCTTTCGGGAGCCCGACCAAGAGAAGCTAAATTGTGTGTGTTCAGCTCGAGCGCTGGATGCATACGCCCACAGAGCTGCCCTGTGGAGAAAAATGGACCAATTGCTTGCATGCTGCGGTCCCCCCAAGATGGGTTTTCCTGCTTAAGCAGACTATTAGTCGTTGGATAGTTGAGACTATCAACGCCATTTTGAGTCCTCTGGTTGTCCCCCGCTGTCGGGAGCCAAGGTTCAGGTTGACACAGTTTCATGCTGGACACCTGCAATGCTGCGGGCTGGAGCCAAGCTGAAGCCAGCTGCGTGGCGCGTGCCTTTATAGCTTCCTGGTCGCTTACGTCACCCGCCTGTGACGTCACACTCTTCTATAAGACAGATTAGATATCATATTCAGAGTCGCTTACGCTAAACGCATTCCCCAAAGAGTTTCTACGCAGCGTCTCGTTCCCTCGAGGAACTAGGGTTACATACGTAACCTAGAGACGTTTTACTTGATGAGTCTGACAGTTTAACTCTGATATCAACATGGATTTAGTTGAATATGGCATATACCTATCATGACCTCTGGGATGAAGCAATTTGTACTTTTGTTAAGTCCACAATCAGTTTATTTGTATTTTATTTGTATTTTTTATTTATTTATTATGTTTAATAACTGAATTCACGTTGAATAACTACAAATCTTAAAAATCAGATTATGATCACTTATTTTGATTAAAGAATTATATAAATTATTATTAATAATGGTTCTTAATTATATAAATGTAAATTAATAAGCAATATTTATTTTGGGGAAAAAAATCTTTTGAAACGTTGCTGTAAAAGGATCACATGACACTGAAGACTGCATGGCTACTGAAAATTCAGCTTTGCTAACTCAGGAATAAATTACATTTTAAAATATATGCAAATTATTATTATTATTTATTTTAACTGTAATAATATTACACTAAATTATCGTTTGCCTGTATTCTTAAACAAATAAATAGAGCCTTGGTGAACGTAAAGATTAATAATAATAAAAAAATAATAATAATAATTATAAAAAAATCTGATAAACAGTATGCATGTATACACTTTTTCTTTCTGTGAATAACAGTAACAGATCTTAGCCTTGACCCCTTGACACAATATATATATATATATATATATATATATATATATATATGTGTGTGTGTGTGTGTGTGTGTGTGTGTGTGTGCATGCCGCAATATTCCATGCCGCAAACTTTAAATATTTGACATATTTTTGAAAATCTAGCGTTTAGTTGATCCTGATAAGCACTTGTCGACACAATTGTAAACACAGCAGCTTTCTTCTTTTGTGAAGGGGTTTGGCACCATGGTATCTTTGTTTCCAGGCAGAACATTAAAGAATGCAACACACACGTTTCACGGAAATCCTGTAGAGTTCAACCAATCCGATGACAACTTCGACACTCCTGAAGTGTTTAAACTTTTGTGTACCATATGGATCAGACGTTAAACCAATGGTCCGTGCGCGTGTTACCTGGGGCTGAGACTAGCATCATGCCTGGAATTCTGCTTGTGGTATTGGATTTCCCCTCTTGTCAAACCTCTGGATAATGTTTGCTTTTGACTTACTCATGTGCGTTTTGGATTAATCTTTTGTCTTGTCCTCAATATACCTGATTGCCATTGTCAGAACCTTGCCTGTTTTATGTCCACGACTTTAAATAAAAGGTTTGTAGATGGATCTGCCCATCTCACGTCTCGAATAAATATATCTTAAAATCTTATATCTAATAAATATTAGGATTCAGGAGTCATGCAGTACAGTAAGCATGCTGTGTTTAGTTATTCTGAATGGATCCGTGTACTGTAGTAGATATATGCAGTCATCGGGCAGTTGGTTTGTATTTTATTTTTTATTTTTTTGGCATCTACATGTGATCTTGTTCAGTATTGTAACTTGGCTCATCTAAAATGTAATACAGCTCTTTGCTGTTGAACTGTACACATACTATACATTTTTGTTCTTCTTTTTCTTTTTCTTCTTCTCGATCTTTCATATGTGCTTCTATGGGCTCTTTATATCATTTGGTTCTTGTTGTCCTTTTGGAGTTTCATGTCCTTTTTTGGAAAGACATCTAAATTTATCTTGAAAAAAATCTTGCAGAAAATATAGATTTTTGAGAATAACCTTTCAATCTTTTGGTTTACTTTGCTGGATGTAGCAAATGATGACAAAATAATCATTTGAAACAAGATAAATGGTCTATGGTTAATTTCATGAATTGTGTGATTAATCGTGTTTAATCACAGAAAAAGGATGTGATTAATTAGATAAAAAAATTGAATCGATTGACAGCCCTAATATATGTATATTACATTTACTCACTTTCCATTTAGCAGATGTTGTTCTACAAAGCGATGTATGGAACATTAATTCCATGAAAAGTCCCTTGGGCTGAACTGGGCTGAAGGGTCCTGATAAAAGGCACAGTGATAATATAGAGATGGATTATCACAGTAAATTTACCTTCCTTGTCACCTTCAAATGAACTTTTATTTGTGTTAGCAGCCTAGATGGTCAAACCATTAGGAAAACATGACCTCGATTACAATTTAATCAGACAGCTCCCGTCCCTGCCATCATGTATCACACACTGTTGCACAGGTCTCTGATGAAGTCACGGTCGAAACAAATCCTAAATTAAAGCCTTTGATTCCAAAGCCATTTCTCAGACCTTTCATTCTTGGTTGCCATGGCGTTAACATTTAGGAGCATGATGACTTACAGCTCATGGCCTCGTGTGCAGGGCAATCTATGAAGCCAGTGAACAGAGCATAATTAGAAAGTAATAAATCACTTTCCCTGCTGATGACAAAGTCCATTCAACAGCCTTTAGGGAATCAGAGATAAGGACAACAATAACAAGAAAGAAATCCTTACATGACAGAGCTCACACACAAAGACACACTTTTACACATACAGTATGGGCAACTTTTAGCATCTAATTGCTCTGATTACATTAAAAACACACAATTCCTTGATACATCACTTTTTATTTCTTCTGTTCCAAATTCTATTTTGTCCCAGTGCTCAGTACATAAGTCATCATGAGGCTGATGGCTTCTCTAAAGCAAAACATGATTCATGATAATGCTTATTTCATAGTCTGCATCATCTCCCCAAGGTGCTGAACAAATGATTAAAATGTTGTCTGATGATGACTCATAATATTCCTTTTGAAGTGCAAAACTATTTGTCAGCAATAAGGTGGAAAATATGAAATATAATGATGAAGTGACCTTTCAAAAAGTCAGTGTATCCACAATTCATAAGTCACAGAGTATCCATCCCTGATTTCCCTTTTGCAGCCCCCAGTAGAGACTACAACTATTACCGTTCCACTGTGCTGTTGAAAAAATCCCGCTGGTTAGATATGTTTTGAAGCATTCAACACAACACTCAGCATTCAGAGCTGCTTTAGGACTTTTATAGGCTAAAGTCTTAAAATGAGGCAAAGATATATGTTTTGCCTTAGTTTTCCATATGTAATATTGTTTCTGTTATTTTCGTTGTATATTCTTCAACTATATTGATGATAAAACATAGTTCTAGAGCCAATTTGTCCTGTGGCATCAAAAATGCAAAACATATGCTCAAAAAAACAACAATCACTTCCTTCACAGAGAGCAAAGATGCACAGAGTCTGTGGCAAGCCATTCAGACCATGACTAACTGTGATGCCACCCGCCACAGTCCCGGATGCTCTCAATCACTTTTATTCATGGTTTGACATGTAAAATAACACACCTGCCCAAAAACTGATCATACTTTATGTCTGTCTCCAGCCGATGTAAGGAAGACCCTATCTAGGATTAACCCACGCAAGGCTGCAGCTCCTGACAATATACCTGGCCACGTCCTGAGAGACTGTGCTGCACAGCTGACAGATGTCCTAACAGATATCTTCAACACCTTGCTGAGCCAGGCCGTCGTCCCCACATGTCTCAAATCCACAGCAATCATACTGGTACCAAAGAAATCACCTGTGTCTTTTCTAAATGACTACCATACCATAGTACTGACTCCAATCATGATGAAGTGCTTTGAGAGGTTAGTCATGCACAACAATAAAACCAGCCTCCCTAACACACTCGATTCGCTCCAGTTTGCATATTGTCCAAACCGCTTTGCAGATGTTGCAATTCCCTCCACCCTCCACCTGGCTCTTACCCACCTAGAAAATAAATACTCCTATGTTAGAATTATGTTCAAGACTTCATCTCAGCATTCAACACAATAATCCCACAACAGATCATTAATAAACTAAACCTGCTGGGCCTAAATACCTTCCTCTGTAATTGGATCCTGGACTCTCTAACTGGAAGACTTAAGTAAGTCTGTGTTGGCCTCAAAACCTCGAGTACTACCACACTGAGCACAGGTGCCCCACAAAGCTGTGTGCTTAGCCCGCTGCTCTTCATGCTGCTGACCCACGAATGCACTGCCAAGTTCAGCTCAAACCATATCATCAAGTATGCTGATGACACTACTGTGGTAGAGCTCATCAGCAACATAGATGAAACGCACTACAGAGAGGAAATGGCACAACTGGCTGAATGGTGTGATACTAACAACTTGTCCCTCAATGTGAGTAAGACACAAAAGGTTGTGATGGACTTCGGGAGAAACTCTGCTGACCACCCCACACTGATCAACAAACAGCTCGACTGTAGAAAGAGTCAGCAGCACTAAATTATTGGGGGTGCACATGACAGAGGATCTTACCTGGACCACCAACACCATGTAACTATGTAGAGAGTGTGCTGACCAGCTGCATCACTGTCTGGTATGGGAACTGTAGTGTAGCAGACCGCAAGACCCTCCAGTTGACAGTGAACACAGCTGCAAAGATCATCTACGCCCCTCTCCCCTCCATCCTGGACATATTACTTTCACGATGCTCCAGCAAAGCCAACAGTATTGTGAAGGACACCACCCATCACTCCCACAGTCTCTTCCAGCTCCTACCATTAGGAAGATGGTACTGGAGTATCAGAGCCTGCTCTGCCAGACTACTCAACAGCTTCTTCCCCTAGGTTGTGAGAGTCCTGAACTCAAATCACCACACCCTCCTCTGAAACCCCATACAAACCCCCTACCTCCTTAAAAACCTTAAGCATGGCCCATATCACCCCCCACCCCCCTAAACAACCCCCAATCTTACCACATCCCAGAAAAACTGTCTGAAACTCTCTTTTTTTCTGTGCAATTCGGAATGTGTTCTACACACAGTTCAGTGGGCCTGTATTTGGGCAGTATTTTAAATACATGTACAGTATTTGAAATACAAAATACTGTTTAGTTTTTTTTGTATTTAAATACATTTAATCTAATTTCATAAAATCTAACTTTTGTTTCAAAATACATCAAATACGTTTTGCCAATCAACCTCTTTATTGGACTGCTGATTTAATGTATGGGCAGCAAGTATACAAAAAATTTACTAAGATTAAATGTATTTAAATACAAAATACATTTTACTTTTTCCAGAGGTATTTAAATACAAAATGCAAACTAGTATTTCAAATACATGTATTTTAAATACTGCCCATCCCTACATGAAATCAGCAGTCTAATAAGGAGGTTGATACCTTTTGTATTTTAAACATTCAAAAACACTCAGATTAAATGATTAAATGCAAAATACTTTTTTCAAGGGTATTTAAATACAAAACAGTATTTTGTATTTACAATATATGTATTTGAAATACTGCCCATTGTCTGAAATAAATATACACAAATATCCATTAAAGCTACAGAAGTAACTTAGTTAACCCATTTGTTCCCAAATTTTTCTAAATGTTTTCATGCATATAGTTATGTTAATAGTGTCCTATTTGAAAATGTTCTGGATTTATTTTCTTGTGTTTTTTTTTTTTTTTTATCGTATTTGAATATGAGGTAACTATAGTTGCCGGTGGGCAAATGTTTTATTAAACCCTTCAATGTGAAATCTGAATAGGAGGAGAGCATTTGGCATCTAACTCGAAAATAACTGCTTTTAACCAATCAATATATTTATATTTATAATAATGCATTTATTATGCACTAAAGTCAAAGAACATTCAATGCAAACCCAAAAAAGGCTGCATCTAGCTTATAATCTCTTAACACAACAAATCCATTTGTCTTAAAGTGATGGAACAAAGTGCAGAACAAAATGCAGCCATTAAGTTTTCCCAACAGGGTATTGTGTATCAAAAAGTTAAATGAAAATAAATAAATAAAAAATAAATAGAATGAAGAAAATATAACATCTTTATATTAAAAAAGGGTATAACTGAAAGAATATTACGTTTTTTGTTTTGGTTTTTTTTTTTGTTTTGTTTTTTTTCTTCTAGGCCCATAGTGTGCGATGATTGACTGTAGTAGGTGATTTCATATAATAATGTAATTGTAAACTCATTATCTGAATTTCAACATTATAATGGAATCATACGCTACTGGTCATAAAATTAATTATGGCCCTTGTATAAATGAATGGTTTAAATTAATGGTTATTGTCATGGTGTAAAGATTAGAAACTGCTCTTTGAGTGGAACTCCTGATCTCGGGGTGTTTGCACTTTGTGGTGAAATCTGTGTGTTTCGCTTCTGCACTGATTAGCTTGTGGGCGTCTCGGTTAATTGTCATCAGCAACAGCTGTCACTCATTACTCATCCACTATATATTGGCTTGTCTCACGTCTTGTGTTTGTTCAATGCATTTCGCTCTACAGCCCCGCACCTTCGCTACTGTAGAGTCAAAAGTAGCATTCACACTCACGTTGTTATCCGGCAAGGCTGCCTTATGGGGGACGGCGGTGTGGGAGAACCAACATCCATGTTGTGCCTCATTTCACGCCCTCTCTGAGGAAATGAGGAGAGTATTCGACCGCGCCGCGACCGGCAGGAAAGCTGCTCATTAACTCTCGGAACTCCGTCAAGGCTCTTCCTCAGTGACCGATTATTCCATCGAGTTCCGCACCCTGGCAGCCGCGTGCCAGTGAAACGAGGCGGCGCAGTGGGATCGATTCCTGCATGGGTTATCCGACCGTGTTCAGCAAGAGATCTACCTCCTCGAGCTGCCCCCCACTCTTAACGGACTCATAGAGTTGGCTCTACGGGTTGACACACGGATTAATCGCTTGGGTCGCCAACCCAGTCCTTCTAGGTCTACCATCTCTCCTGCTAGGGGGCGCTTGAGTCGAGAGAACACGGTTGGTTCTGTCGACAACCACGAGCCCATGCAGGTGGGTAGAGCTCGGCTGTCCCGGAGGGAGAGGGAACGGCGGAGGTCCCAAGGACTGTGTTTGTACTGTGGAGGCTCTGCTCATAACACTTACTCATGCCCGGTAAAAGAGCCATCCCGATAGTAAACTTAAGGCTACTATCGGGTGGGATCTCCGCTGAGAAGTCCTCATCTACATCATTGACCCTCCTTCCGGTGAAACTGTGGTGGAAGAATCAATATCACGAATTTCACGCCCTTCTGGACTCCGGAGCCGAAGGTAATTTCATTGATTCTTCACTTGCACATCACTTGAACATTCCTGTCCTTCCTGTGTCTCTCCCCATTCATGTCACCGCACTCAACGTGAGGCAGTTCCTGGCCGTCACACACCATACTGAACCCATCACACTGCTCACGTCTGGAAACCATCACGAAACCATATCCTTTTTTCTCATGGACTCCCCTGTTGCTCCCATTGTTTTAGGTCACCCCTGGTTAACCAAGCATAATCCACGAGTGGAATGGGGTTCTAACACTGTCACATTGTGGAGTGAAAGATGTCATGAGTCTTGTCTGGTTTCTGCTTGTCCTGTTGTCCCTGTTTCTGTCTTTCAGAAGGAGAACATGGTTTTGCCAAACGTGCCCGTTGAGTATCTGGACCTGAAGGAAGTGTTCAGTAAGTCCCGTGCTGCTTCTCTCCCTCTGCATCATCCCTACGACTGTGCCATAGACTTAGTGTCAGGTAAGTCTCCGCCTAAGGGCAAGTTATACTCTCTTTTCTATTCCTGAGAGGGAGGCCATGGAGAAATACATTTCTGATTCCTTAGCCTCTGGGTTCATCCGTCCTTCCTCTTCTCCAGCGGGGGCGGGGTTATTTTTTGTTGGTAAGAAGGATGGTTCTCTTCGACCTTGCATTGATTACCGAGAGCTGTACAACATCACGATAAAGAATACCTATCCTTTACCACTCATGTCTTCAGCTTTCGAGAGGTTGCAGGGAGCATCCATATTCACAAAACTGGATTTACGCAATGCTTATCATTTGGTCCGCATCAGGAAGGGGGGTGAATGGAAAACTGCTTTTAATACTCCTAGAGGGCACTTTGAATACTTGGTGATGCCGTTCGGGCTCTCCAACTCGCCCGGGGTTTTCCAAGCACTCGTGAATTATGTGTTGAGAGATATGGTAGATCAGTTTATATATGTTTACCTGGATGACATACTGATTTTTTGTTCATCTCTCCAGGAACACGTTCAACACGTCAGACGAGTGCTCCAGATGTTACTTGAAAATGGGCTTTTTGTCAAGGCGGAGAAATGCGTATTCCATGCACTGTCTGTTCCTTTCCTAGGGTATATCATCTCATCCGAGGAAATACGTATTGACCCTGACAAGGTTAAGGCTGTGGTAGATTGGCCATCTCCAGACTCCCGTAAGGCCCTACAGCGGTTTCTGGGGTTTGGCAATTTCTATACCGGCGTTTCATACGTAATTTCAGCCAACTAGCTTCACCTCTGACAGCCTTGACCTCTCCCAGTACTCCGTTCAGGTGGTCGGACGCAGCTGAGGCTGCGTTCACTAACCTCAAGAACCGCTTCATTTCGGCTCCCATCCTTGTGGCCCCTGATCCCACACGGCAGTTCGGACGCGTCAGAGGTGGGGGTAGGAGCAGTGTCAAAGGTGGGTCACCATCACAACAACATCTCTAGGATGCTTCAATCAATATGATTAGTAAGCCAATTCTCAGATAAGTACTATGATGGCTTTTGTTCTAACTTCTTAAATGATAGAAGTACTAGTGCTGTCCAATCTATTAAGACTGTGTCTGTTCTCCGAATAGTAAGTTCAAAATATAAATTTAATATGGGATCTAGAGAATATCTTATTGTGATTAAACCAGAAAAATTTAAAATAACAATTTTTAACGTTTTGGCTCATAAACATTAGATTAACTACTGTTATAAGCACAATCCCTGTCAGACTGGTTGTGGTGGAGGTGTTGCAACAATATATGGTAATATTCTAATTTTTTTCCCAGAAAACAGATTTAACTCATTCATAATACTTCTGCTTCATCTTACACTGTCAGATATGCAAAATAAATCTATTGTATCTCTTGCTCTGGCTACTGTGTATAGACCACCAGGGACGTATACAGAATTCCTAAAATAATTAGCAGATTACCTCTCAGAATTTTTGGTTACAGTTGATAAAGTGCTAATTGTCTGAGACAGTAGCGTAGCCAGAAAAGAGACTCTGGGTGTGCATATGAAAATCTGGGTGTGCCACATTTATTGTCAGATTACTTTAGTAAAATTATGGGATAGTATTTTTATCGCACTGCTTCTGTCCAACCATACTCATAGTGGTAATTTGCAGGTTGTGTCAATATGTAGTTAATTGTTAAATATAATAATTTTCTTCCAAATAAGATAATTTTGAACTTCTGGTACGATACTGGGTCATTTCCAATCTGGTAACACTGTCTGTTGATGTTGGGCCCGGGGAGAGAGAAATATCCTCATCAGGTGTAACATTAGGCGTTGTGTCCGGCTGTCCATCAAGCCGAGGTTTTTTGCCAAAAAAAAATTAAGAAAGGAGCTCTGCGACATATGGCTAGCTAGCAATGTGCAATCAAAAATTATCTGTTTATATCATAGACTGCTGGGGTCACAGTCAGCTGCTGTTTGCTGATTGGTTGGCATTCCAAATGTCGGCAGATATATTTTAACAAAAACAATTTAAAATGTAAATTACATTTTACCATATTTAGCATTATTGCACCATATATTGGATTCTTATTTCTGTGCCTCTGAGAGTATGATTTAGAATGTTCAGTGACGTCACAGAACTGCCAAATTCAAATTGCTTTCGCACATTGCCTGGCACTGAGCCAGAAACGGACGCGCTCAGCGCTTGTCATATATCACAATTAAAATGCTGTGTTTTCAACCACATAATGTTTATTTTAGGTTTCATACATTTAAATATACATAATCACAAGTAAAATAATACATTGGTAGTTTGTAAAATACACACTGATGTCTATGGAAGCAGCAAAAACTATCTAATCAAGTGTAATTTGCAGACGTGTTTTATTTATTTATTCCGGTTGACAGGACTCTGAACTGCAGCGCTCATCTCGTTATAGATCAAGATAATTTAGAAAGGTTTTTAAACGAAGAATCTGAATGTCAGATAGTTGACATGGTAAGCAAGTTTGTGTATATATTTTAATAAAAAAGAAAAAAAAAAGAAGAAAAAAATACTGATACATCCGTTAGTTGCTGCGGTGTGTCACATGACAATCATGACGCGTCGCCATGGAAACAAGGGGTCTGTTAAAATATTTGTAATTTACGCGTGAAAGGGTTGATTTAAAGGGGGGGTGAAATGCTCGTTTTCACTCAATATCCTGTTAATCTTGAGTAC
Source organism: Carassius auratus (assembly GCF_003368295.1). Lineage (NCBI taxonomy): Eukaryota > Metazoa > Chordata > Actinopteri > Cypriniformes > Cyprinidae > Carassius > Carassius auratus. The sequence continues at coordinate 26,437,155 of NC_039276.1, forward strand.
CTATAGAGTAGTACTGCATCCTTCATAACTCCAAAAAGTCTTTAGTTTTATTATATTCATAAGAGAAAGATAGTCTGTACCGATTTTTCCCAGAAAACACGAGCGTATGTAGGCATGACGTGTGGGTGGAGCTAAAGAATCACGAGTGCCAGTAGGCTTTTGCTTTGATAGCGTTTGGAAGCTTGAGGACAAAACCAACCAAAACAAACCATGGCTAACAGTCAGATTCAGCGTATATTTATGATCCAGAATCAGATCCAGAGGCTGAAATTTAACAAGAGCAGCAGCAACAACAGCGTCTCTATGTGGTATGTACTGAAACTGTATATATATTTGCTTAGCGGTTTTGGAAAATGACTCCACTTTGTCATCTTTTTTTTTTTTTTTTTTTTTAAGCTGTACATGTGGAAAGTGCAGTTTGATGACAACATCGCATGCTGTTTACTTGATGTGCTTACGCGCAGATAGCTAAGTTAACAACACAGAGATATTTGAAGCAGTTTTACTCACCGCCTGCGGTTCCAACACACGATCATGACCCTTTTTCGTTGGGACGGCATTATCCTTAAGAAATAAACAATGTGCAAATCCGTCGTCAAACTGGGCCTTGTTTGTAAAACAAGCATCTTCAAAATGCAGGGGAACAAACACAAACACTTGCACAACTCTTTACGTTGATGCTCTGTAAAAATAAACTCCATCCACTGGTCCCTTAATGCTGTTTATCTTTTGGTAATCTGTGCAGGGTTGTCTTGCCCTGGCAACCAAAAACACACTTCTTTTGTGATATTTCGCGACGCTCTGGCTCTGATCAGTGAAGTCTGTTGTGCTCTCAGTGCTCTGCTATACGGGAGCGCGCTCTTCCGGCAGAAGTGCCTCAGGACCCATATAAGGAAATTCCGCTCCATCTAACGTCATGCAGAGCCATACTCGAAAAAAACTTTCCGAAACTTGTGACAAACCAGAAGGGGTATTTTTGGAATAGAAATACTCCTTCAAACTGTGGGTGGCACAGGCACACCCTGGCACACCTGTGGCTACGCCACTGGTCTGAGATTTAAAATTCATGTTGATAAAACAAATGATGCATTAGGACTTGCATATACTGACATAATAAACTCATTCTGCCATATGCACATAAACTGACAGTCACCACTGATAAGCTACAACGAAATATTGTATAAACTTAATTGCTTTATAATGATTTGTATTAAAAAAAACGCTATACAAATAAACTTGAATTGAATTGAACATAACAATTAAATTTCTTGGGAGGGTTTGCGTTCACCATGCTTCCTGGAAGTCCCATGTGACAGGAAGGAAGTGAATTCTTTTTTTTATTATCTAACTGTTTACATTCCTAAGACGTAACCAACTGTTTTAATGTTTGTTTGTTTTTACTTGTCAAGACATCCATTCTGACATAATTTCGTGCCTATTTGCTCATAACGTGAAATATTTGGTATTTACCTGCTGTCTGAGGGACGGCTTGCTTGTGTGCATGCTTCAAGTGTGTGCACACAGAGATAATCTATGTCAGAGTGTTAGTACCACATTTAGATTTATTTCAGGCCGTTCTGTGCCTGAATACCTTTAAATCACTTGAGAATGATAAACATTCTTGACAAAGCAGCACTGGCCCGATCTATTAGAAAGCTTTAGGGGGGCTAAGACATCAGATATGATAGTTGTAGCCCACCTAAAAAGAGTCTAGAACTGCCCCTTCTTTATAGATATAATTTTTGGTGTGGTTGGGCCTTAACGGCCACTGCACTGATGTAATGACTTTATCAATCAGTGATTGGCTCTTTCACTTAAAAGGAGAGACATATTCCGCTATACTGCATGCTGTTTCTTCCATTTATAAGTAATAGGAGTGAACCATCTTTATAGATCTATAGATTTGTTGTGAGTGGCAACACATCAACCATTCCAAAATGGCGGATACGTCAATGTGTCTGGACCATTCGAATGTGGCATCTACTTTTACATATTTATGGCATTATATGTATAAAGTTATTCCTGAAGACTTTAAGGTAAGAATAAAACAATTCCTTCTTCACTCCAGTTCACGTTTTCCATCACTGTTTGACATTTATCACTCAAACACTAAAACCACTGTTTATTCAATGCACACTGTTTCTGTGAGTGTCCAAAGTATGTGAACATGAGGAACGCGATTGGATGTCAGTTGCTAAGCATCTAGCTGTAACAATCTAACATCGCTCCATTTTACACTCTGATAGGTTAGCACCTCAATGCCAAATTAACACAGTAAAAGCAGTCCTAAGTCTTCTCCAGAACAGGGTTTCATAACCATGGTAAAAAAAAAAAAATCAGTTCTAACACCATTCCTAAACTACATGGGTGAAATGTTCCTCTACGCAGGGTTAAAAATGGTGTTTAGAACTGCGATAACCCGGGGTTAATTGCAGTGTTAAAAGCCCTATAAAGCATGTTAATGCCTTTTTCTGCATGACCATATTTTTGACCCCTTAATCCTAACCCATACCGAAACTTAACTACTATTTTATTATCTATCAATAGAAGCAAATTAGGGGATTATCGAGGCAAAAGTCAAAGTTAATAGTTCATTGATGGTGAGAATTTGTCCCCAAACTAAAGTGTAACTGTAAAAATACCCATGAAAATCATTTTGTAGGGTCAAATACTGTCATTTAAAAATGGTTTAATTACATTTATTCAATAATCATTTCACTAGGTTTTAGAACAGGGGAAATTTGAAATTATTATTGCTTGCTGAGAGGCTAGAGAGAAAAAGAGAAAAGCCTTCCAGATTAAGGTATAAATCATGTTCATGACTCTTAAAAGATTCAATAGGTTCAGATGACCATGACTATTTAAAATATTACAGCACTTCCACAGTCAGTGCACTCTGAAAAGGCCCTACTGTACTGAATAGCACTTTTTTATGCAAAAGAATATATAAAAATTTTCAAACGGACTATGAAATAGATTTGTGTGCAAACCCTACACAAAGTGATCCAAGCTCACATATTTTTTCATCAAACACATATTTTGCAAACTAACACCTTTTATTTACTCAGGATGCTAGTCTCTGAGTTCATTTAACTTGTGGGCCAATATTACATTCACACCAATCAGTGACTCTCCCACATAATGACACACGTCACATACTCTCAGACCTTTCAGTCCACTAACAACCTGTTTGTCAATGTGCCAAGCTTGCATTTATGGCATTGAATTAGTAAGGCTCTGGCCGAGGGCAGTTAAGCTCCACCGGGATGTTGTTATGGTGGAACTGGCAGGCAAAAGCAACACTGCTGTTCAGATATTTGCTAGTGTGTACATTTAGCAAAACCCTTTATACACTGTCAACACTGCAATACCCACAGTGTTGTTCTCTGTTTGCTCTAAAGCTAATTGTCAAGTTTATGTTCCATGTACATCTATATTGAAGGTAAAACTGTCTCATATTGACCACTCTGTGTACAGCTATGTTTTTAACATTTTCAGTGGTGGGTTTAAAATATTCCAGCGGTCCCTCCAGAGTGGCGACCGTTTTTTAGGCGACCGTTATTTTAGAACATTTCCCCTTACTGTTTCCATGGTGACAAGCCAGGCTTGTCACGTGACACACCACAGCCGCAATAACACTGAATGACACATGAATCACTTTCATTTCCTTTTTACTTTTTTATTTAAAAAATTAACAAACTTGCATAAGATATATTTAATAATTTGATATTCTGATTCACAAATTTGTGTAAATGAGTGTGCTTTGTCGTTTAAAAAACCTTCTTAAATGATCTTGATCATGATCTGTAATGTGAGATTGGCGCCCCCATGTTTGTTCGCACTACAGTTCAGAGCGTCCTGTCCGTTGAATTTACAGCATGTGAATTCATCGATTTTTTTTTCTCCCGAAATACAAGTAAAAAGTGGCCAGTGGACTGGTTGAAGAATTGAGTTAACTTTATATTAACTGTTTATCCAATATTAATAAATCACATCGGCAAATTAAATTTGAATGGATTGTTATTGTTGCTTCAATAGACGTGTGTACAGTATTTTTCAAAATCTACATGTATTGTTTTAATAGTAGGCTACGTATGTGTATTTAAATGTCTGCAACCTAAAATATGCATTATGTGGTTAAGAACACTGCACAGTTGATAGTTGACAAGAGCAGTGCACGTCTCTCTCTGGCTCAGCAACAGCTAAAATGTAAAAGCATATTTTGAATTTGGCCGTTATGTCACATCACCGAATGTTCCAAATCCCATATGTGGGACCATACTCCAAGGTGCAAGGAAATACAAATCTCATATGTGGGACCGTACCACTCAAAGGGTTACATTTCAAGCACTGTTAGTCATGTACATCACAGTTTCAATACTTTGTTTGTTGCAAATTCCCAACCATTTGATAACTAATTAATCAGCAGTCATCAGTCACATTAGATGACATGCATTGACTGATAGCCCAATGTTTAATGAACATATAGATTTTTTTTTTGTCAATGATTAACGGGAATTTATTTATTTATTTGTTTTGTGCTAATGCTGCTCTCGACTCTTAATCATGGCATCTGATTGAAGGACTCAGAGCTTCTTCTCTAATGAATGTTGATTTTTGATTTATTAAATCAATGACACACCTTCATTATGTTAATTCAATATCTTAACATTGATTTCCTAAAAATAAATAAACATTGTGGTTTGGTGGTAATATCAATGATATCATGGTCTTTGGTGGTGTTTGTTTGAGCATACCGACCATACTGACACAGCAATGTTAACTTGTGAGATATAAACTCGGAGAACTGTATGAAAATGTGTAATTGTTAGATTAAAAGTTGCATTGCCTTTTGATTTATTTTATTCTGTAGTGAAAAAAAAAAAACGTTTTAATTGTGAAATTTAAACACAATTCTGAGAAAACTTTCAGAATTCCCAGACATAAATTGTAAATATTGTTTTTATTTGTTGGTTTGTTTATTTATTTAAACAAGTTTTCATAAGGTTGCAAGGGAATAGAAGTAAAACGTATTTGTGTATTGGAGTATTGTAGATAGTTCTAGCATCATCCAGGGATCAAGCAAGTGCTCATGGGGTCTTCCCTTATGTTGCTAAAGTTTGGTTAAGAAATTCATAATAAATATTAAAAGCAAGATAATATGGGAAATGTATGGTTTATTTAATATGTTTAAATATGGGAGATGTAGGGTTTAGTCTATAGTAGGCAGTCATCGCCTAATGGTTATAGAGTCAGACTTATACTTCAAAGGTTGCAGGTTCATGTCTCAGGTCCTGCAGGCATTGTTGATGGGGGAGTGAATGACCAACTTCAATAACACAACTGAGGTGAGACTCTTGAGCAATGCACTGAAGATTCTGTTCTCCAGCAAAAAACGACCATATATTTTGTTTGCGCAAGCAACTTATTACGACCTATATTTACGTTTTAAAGTTAAGCGCCCTCTGCAAGCATAAAATAATGACAGTATCGTGTTGCTTCTGTCGTCATGAAATGACGTATAACTGTCATTACCAATCAAAATGTGTGTTCATTTAAATTCAAAGTGTGGATTTTTTACACCGACCTGACAGTAATATTAACCTATTTTACTAGGTGGCTTATTCGTTCGAATGACCACACCTAACCCCACCCCTTAACCTACCCCTCACAGAAATCATGCAAAATCATGATTTATAGAGCATATCTCTGGGATCAAACCTATGATCAAATATCATTGCATAACGTAATGCGCTACCAACTGAGCTACACAAAACCTGACTTATAGTGCAAATATGAATAACATGAAAACGTACTGTTGCCGATAGGGGCGCAATTGTAGTGTATGCTCTGATAGGTCGTATTTCAGAGATTTGTACAAATGACCTATATGGGCATACTGGTTGGAGGACAGGTTGCACTGAACCCCCAAATGCTCCCCAGGCACCGCAGCAAAATGGCTGCCCACTGCTCCAAGTGTATATTCATGGTGTGTGTGTGATCATTACTGTGTGTGTGGCCTTGGATGGGTTAAATACAGAGCACAAATTCTGAATATGGATCACCATACTCGGCCACATGTCACTTTACTTTTCACTTCACGTCACTTAAACTGCAAAGGTAAAACATAAATTAAAAAGGAGACATGCCGCTGAATCCCATCAGCAAGTTTTAAAGGGGTCATCAAATCCAATTTCAAGGTTTCTTTTCTCTTTTGAGTGTTACAGGCTGATGTGTTTGCAAAGACTAAAGTCTCAAAACCAAAGATATATTCTTTATCAAAGTTAAGACTCTCCAATGACCCCAAAACAGCTCATTCGAACATGCCCCCACATGTCTACGTCACTATGTGGACATATTTGCGTAATGCCGCCCAAATGTTTATGCAAAGAAAGAAGGCGTGGTTTCAGTAACTGCAGTTAATGTTGAAACACTTTTGTCAGGGAAATGCTGTGTGGATCTAGGTGAAAGCAAAAGCACTTTAATTTGGCTTTCTGATAGTAGATACATATAGGAATCTTTAAGATGACTTAGAACAGCAACACATTTTATGGACGACCGTTTCATGAATCATAATATATAACACTAGCCAATTCAAATAGTCTGTAAATAATTTGTGTCATGTATTGTGCTATAACCATGCAGCAAACATTTTAAAATATATTGAAAGAAATAGCTACTTTTATGTATTTAAACCAATTTTCTTTCTCCTTTCATTTCTTAGGCCCAACATTTGAACAAAATTGTGTTATAATATGACTGAATTCACAAGTAACAGCGAAAGAGAATTTGTTATCATGAAGCTGGCATTGGACAATTTGCTTGAATCTTACCCAGAGCTTATGGAGAAGTATAAATACCATGTACTGCTGGAACATCTTAAACTGCCTGAAGCTCAGATGATAGGGCATTCTTGACTGCATTATCCATATCAGTATTCAGCAACTATGCAAGCACTTAACTACAGTATAGTTAGCCACATCAACTGGCTCAAAGTGAGATAGCACCCACCCTCACATAACCAGATGGGAAGCCTAATGATAGCCACAGCTTTTAGAGCTTTTTCTTGCAAGTTCATCTCCTGGTCAGTATTCTGCTGTCACTAGAGGGACCCAGAGGGATGGAGATTAACTGCTGCTTAGATGTGGACCACCTACTTAAGCTGTCTAAGTATTTTTGAGATGGCTTCATCGAGTTCCTTCAATAGCAGGGGAAGCTCAGCTCCATAAGTCTTAACCCCTATAGTCTGCAGGATGTTGCTGGATGGCTACAAGTTAAAGTACAGCAGCAGACTGTCTATTCGATTATTGCAGTACTACCAGCATGAGAGATTTTAAGGTGTAAGCTGACATCACTCACTTTACAGGTCCAATATTAATTAGGAAATTTCTCCAAAGAGTGTACCAAAGAGGTGCTGCCAGATACTTGAGGCCTTCACAGCTACATGGCTGGACTTAATGCAGAAGCTTCAGAAACAGTACACTCACCTCTAAAGACATTTTTATTTTCAAAAGCATTTGGCTGATGAGATATGTGTAGGATTTTATAACTTTTCTGTTTGTTTGTTTGTTGTGTGTTTTTTTCTGTTTTTAATGACCTAATGGAAAGCACATTGGTCGACGGAAGTTGTAATTAATTGTGCTATTTAAATAAATTGTCATTGTCATTGTCACTGTTACAGGCTTCTTTACCATTCCTTCCACAATGTGCATCTAGTGGTACTGACAGGATTATACCATTTTCATCTTATCACATCAGTTAAGCCAGTATGTCAGGAAACCAATGGTGGTTCAGTTGCAGTACACACAGCCCTTGGGTGGGCCCTATAAGAGGCAGAGTTATCTGATTATCTGATGAGTTTTCCCACCACATCTGAGGCCAAGATAACAAATAATCAACTGAGCAGTCTGCTGGGAATGGGTAGTTTTCACCTCAGACAGCAGGCTAGCAACCAGCCATCAGTGATATCACATCTACCCACAGAAGCAAGTTCTTCAGCTGCAGAACAATGGCTTGAACAGAACAGGACTGATACTACAGAACCAACTTTGGGTCTCAGAGCTGTTCATATAGAGCTTCTCAACTCCGTGGAAGTGGATGCCTTCTTGCTTGCTCTTCAGAGATTCATTGCCAGATGTGGTAGACCAATAGAGATCAGGTCAGATTGTGGAACAAATTTTTCATGGTGCCGACGAGAAATCCCAATTAAAGTGCAGCTAGCCCATTACCAGATCTTCTTCAAGTTCAATCCAATGCAGTTCTAGACTCACCAGGAATTACTTACCCACACTACAGACATGCCAAAAGTGATACAAACCATCAGATACTCTGGCAGTTGGTTCAGTAGTGTTAATCATTCTACAACTTCCCCGGGCTCAATGGCCCATTGGCAAAGATACCAAGACTGTGGTCAGTAATGATGGATGTGTAAGAACAGCACATGTCAATGTTCAAGGCAAATAATACACAAGGCCAATTAAAAAAAAAATCATAGCTTCACCACAATGGTACGAAACTTGGTAACTTTTATGGCACATGGTATATGACACACAAAAATAATTGAGGGCATGATTCGAAAAAGCTAAGTAGTCGTAATAAAAAATAGTAACACTCATGGTCTTTGGTCAAAAATGACCGACCATAGGAAATGAATGGGAAATGGCAAAAATGTGAAAATACAGAACATTTTTATGTGTACAATCTTCAAATGGCCCAAAATGCGAAAAAAATAAAAAATAAAAAATTAAAATTAAAATTAAAAAATACAGCGACGAAGAGATGAAACTCTAAAACATCTAGAGTGCAAAATCAACACACCAACTCACACATGTGCAGACACACACTTGTACACACACATACAGAATTATTCATAATCAAATGAATTGGTATGGCTATAACTGTATGGCCAAACTAAGAGGTTAAAATCAGATCAGACCCAGAAAGACTAAGCTCTGATAAAGCATTCCTAATCATTTTTGTTAATTTTTAATAGAATTTTTATGTTTTGTATAACAAAGTGCTTTCTGTATATATATATATTACTTTTTTAAATGGGAAAAAATGTATCATAATTGTTGCATAAATATTAATTAGTACCATGAAATTCTCTCAAAATACAAAAGTAAAAAATATTATTGAACAAAAATATATTATACTGATTTTACTGAAGAAAAAAAAAAAGTTAAGTTTCAGGTGTCCGGTCACTTTTTGCACAAGGTTAAAGAATTAACTTAACTTGCGGATACATATCTGCTGTTCGTGACACATTCTTTGTTAAGCATACAGAGCTGTCAGAATATGACGCAGTTTCCACCTGTGCAGCATCGCTAAGTGCAAGGAAAAAGTTATTGATGAAATAAGTTATTTTCTTAACGTCATTTTTGTTATACTGGATGTTAAATATACTGCTGAAACTATTTCTAACATTAAGCCTGTAATGTCATTGCAGTTTCACAATCTTTATAATTATTAGTTCATAATGTTAAATGCATGTGGAAGTGCCACAGCTAATATTGTTAACATCTCATTTAAATAATATTATGAATCTGAACAATATATTCTACATTTGCTTATCATGATGTGGACAATGTATAATATACCTTAAGATGTACATCCAGTAATTATTAGTCTAAGTCCACTTTAAGAGAGTTGTGGTTGGGATTTAATTTTAAATTTGCTTTTTTTTTATTGTAATAAGTAGACATTTATGTTTGACATTTAGTTAGAGCATTTATTTCTGTTTTATTGTTCATTGCAGAAACTACCTCCAGTGCATAATTGTTATGTGTTCATGGTGAAAATCTGCAAATAAATAAATGGTGGAAAGATATCTATGACCCTTGCTCCCTGCTCAGATTGCTAAAGTGGTTAAGATCATTAAAGTACTGGCACTATTGGGGCAGTCCCCAACACAATATACTGATTGATTGTAAGAGTTCAGCTCTCCCACAGAGTTCTGACAACAATGACAATATCTGTAAGATGACCCTCATGCTGCAGAAACTTTAGAGCGCATTTGCTTCCCTTTGAACACAAACATTACTAACACACCTAGGTTAATCCATGGACATTAAGATGTAATAAAGAAATAATAATAATATGTGGTTCAATTAAAAGAGAGAGAGAGAGAGATGGAGAGAAAATAACAGCATATTGAAAGAAGGCTTTGTTTCATGAGTTCAATTTGGCCTTGTAATTATTTGAATGACTGTTTATTCATCTTTAAAAGCAAATGCTAATATAATACTAAAGCATAGCTGTTAACTGGAAAGACACAAAATCATAGTATTTTAGTGTTATTGGTCAATAGCAGATAAAGTGACAAAGGGCAAATTCTCTTCATGACTTTGCACTTAAAGTCATCTGGGGATCCTCATGGTTTTATATGATTGCAAAAGATAAAACAAAAGAAACAGAATGATGTGAGAGTGAATTAGAAAACAAATTATGTTTCTTCAACTTCAAGCATGTTCCTGTGATTAGTTTATTAACTTATAATATATATACAGTATATTATATTATATATATTAGCTTATAATATATATATATATATATATATATATATATATATATATATATATATATATATATATATATATATATATATATATATATATATATTTGGTTTTAATATATGATGGTCACCTTACAGTAAATCTGCCTTTGAAACTATTTTTATTTTTATTTTGTTTTACTGTAAATTAATTCTACTTTTCAAAGGACTTTTATGTGCATATTGTTTTACACCCTTTTGTTTTACCCTTGAAATTATGCTTCGCAAGGCAACAGTCGGCCACTATATTACAATGTTTTAAATTTCCATCACTGTAATTTCCACTATACAGAATGCTATATCAAACTCATTCAATTGGGATGCGATGGAAATATCAGTGTCATGATGTTTAAAAAAATGATAATAACAGAATGTCTTTACACTGTTGGCCATTTTTGGTCCAGCAGGAACAAAAGTGTCCATGGTTTAAGAAATAACCATAAGTGTGGAGGATGGAAGTCAAAAACAGAGATAATGGAAGGAAAAGAGATGCAGCCAAATAGAGAGCATTACTTTTACTTATTATGAATTTCAAATGTTTAATTTTCTTGTGGTTTGGGTTTATCCAACACAATAATCAGCATTCGTTGTCATTTCATGTAGGTAAATTACAACAACTGCAGGGGGCATGTAATCATCTCTGATTAAGACATTCTCAAGGAGTGTCCGTCACCAATTTTTACTGAAACGTTCATTAATAATCCCATTACCAAAGTCATTACGAAATCACAAAGACATTCCTAAAGAAAGAAAGTATCCATAAAGTACAAATAAAACCACAATTTAAGTCATGGGCAGGGACGAATAAAGTAAAAAATGGCCCTGGATTTATTTTTATTTTTTTCAAATAGGCTCACCACAACAACAAACAGTCGTTACTTTCTCACATTGTTACAGCAATCCTATTGCATTTATAGAAAATAACATGACAAAACCCTTTGTGACCCTGCTGACAAAAAATATATATATATCAACAAGTCCTCCAACTCATACGACCGTATGGGTCGTTTGTCACTATCCATAAATACGACCCACACGAGCGTTCTCTAAATTAGCGCCCCTATTGGCAACAGGAGGTATGATAAATTAACTTTCGCCTAAATGCATTGTGGGTTTATTTTAACATGTTTGCTATTTGCGTTTTGAATTGTTTGATTTAAACTCTCCCAGATGTTCGTGGATTTTGATGATATGGATTTTAGATGACTTCGAGACATGTACAGGTAAGGTTTTCTCCCGTCTCATAAAGTAGTCGATCGTTTATGAATAATATGAGTTTTTATTTTCAAATCGATACTGGACACTGTATGTCCTATTAAACCAGTTTGACGTTCAAATCATTTAATCGAAATCTGCAGCTTTATAAAGTTAGTTTTCATTGTGATATTCGTTTGAAATTCGCCTGTGGTGGAAAGAGGTCATGTAAAAGTCGCGCATTTACCATGTTTTTACCATAGTAACATGTCGCTGAACCATGTCACGTGTTATAAAACCTCAGTAACCACAACTCAATGTATCTCCCGTCATAACTGTAGTTTTACTTTGGTATTTGTAGTATAAACACGTTACCATGCTTTTCACCACAGTAACTGTGCTTATTGTGTACTCTTTAGTTAAGTAACACATTTGCCATGCCTTTAATACCTTTTTGTAATGTAATTGTGATTCAGTGTTTTTTTTCTTTTCAGTTTTGCAGTTTCTTCATATCACATACATCTCCAGCTCCTACAACAACATTCAGTGTCCAGCAGCTCTTTATGATGCTCTCTCTCTCTCTCTCTCTCTCTCTCTCTCTCTCTCTCTCTCTCTCTCTCTCTCTCTCATTTTCCTTTCCTATTTTTCTGAACTGTAATTCATAAATAAGTCACACATATTTTTCTTTCTTTCTCTTGTTCATCATGGCATATTTTCACAGCTCAGAATCAGATTTTGATCAGTTCTTGTATTAACAGGGAACTTGTACTCGAAGCTCAACTTGAAGAAGTTTCCAGTGAAGATGAAGTCCTTCAAAGGTTCGACACAGGTAATGTTGAAGATATGTAGTTATAACTGATTTACTTTAATTAATTTATCCTTACTTTATGTTAATAACCTTCCTTATAGTCCTTCCTTTCAAATATTTTGTTCACAGATCATTTCTAACACACTGTCTAAACATGTATGTATTAAAACAACAACAACAACTTGTTACTTTTTCTTTATTCCAGCTGAAAAGGAAGACCATGGGCCTGTCAAACCTTGTTTGTGGAGAGGGATGAATTTGACCATCTTGTGTGTTTACGGAGAAGACCAAAAGCTGCTAAGGCAGATATTTCCAGAGGTACGTCTGTGTTGATCTGAGCACCTCGACAGAACTTTACTGCAGTTACATTTTGCACCGAATTTTATGTTTTTTACTTTTTTAAATACCTCACGACCCCATCAGTACAAACCCTGTGCTATGTCAAAGTATTAATAATTCAAACAATTTCAGCAAATTCATATGATATTGTACAAGCGTACTCTCCAGCTTTTCCTCCTGCTGTCATTGACCATCGCCTCAGCTCTCATGCAGACTGTGTCCATTTTAAGTAGTCAGAGCGTTATATCCTAAAGTTTATATTGAGTCCACTGTATTCTTTATTAGCACCGTCTTAACCCGTTCTAACAGTACATGATATCTGTCCGCACCTCACAGTCTGCCTTTATTTCCATGTTGATTTTAATTGAACACGTCTGTTTAAAAGCAAGTCAGGAAATGCTGTGTAACTTGTCATGTGACACATCAGATCTTCAGTTAATTTGGCCAAATTAGATCATTTAAGGCTGTTCACACCAAGAATAGTAACTACAATAACTATTTTAGCATCCACACCAACATCAACCAATGATAAAGTTATGTTTATTAATATACACACTGCAGCGACGTTGATGTCTGCCACTTTAAATGATCAAGCTTTTGAAATGTGCATTTTGATTGGCTGTTTAATGTTCATCAGCTGGAAAATATATTCCACTGATGTTGTTCCTCTGTGTCATTAAGTATGGACTCATCCTTGGTATGAAGAGGTCTTTAAACTGCTTACAACAATCCTGCTGCATGTTATAGTGTAGAAAATAATTGAGAATAATATAGCTTGAAGATACAGCTTTCTTCCCTCTCATTTTGTTAAACTCAAACGCAAGATTTTGCCTTTCTTTGCTTGTTTGTCTTCATCTTAGTCCTTTACTCTCTCCACTCACTCACACATTCTCTCTTGCTCTGTTGTAAGGTACAAACAGAGCGGATGGTTGCATGATGGCCTCTTTCAGGTTTGTCAACTGAATGTCTACTAGTGTGGCTCAGCAAGTTCCTGTCATGATCAGCCCTCTCCAAGAAAGGTTTGTAGAAAATTGTAATCAATATTCATTTAATCCTCTAACCTGAATCTTTTGGTGAATTTACTTAATTATATCTGTCTTAATTCATATGTAATAAGCAATAGTAATTAAACATGGGGTTAATAGACATATTTTTGTTTTACAGCTGAAGAGCAAAAACACAAAGAACATCAGTCCTGTTGGGGATGAGGAATGAACATGGCTCTATTGTGCCCAAACAGAAAAGAGTGAAAAGGTGCTCATCCCCATTGATGTGTCTGTATTCAAGCAATGCATTAGTACAGCATATGATGTTGATCTCTATTCAAGTCAGCAATTATCATTTTTCACATATACATCTTTTTATAAGTCCTAGAATGAACAAATCATCAGGGCATCATTTCTGGAATTTGGGCAGAAAATGACTGAATATGGTGAGTACTGACACCTGCACCTGTATTCACCAAAACTATTTTTCTTATGGACTTACAGTTTTTGAAGGAGGATGAAGTCAGTTGATGGAGAAATGAAGAACGAGATGTGTTGTATATGAAGACTTCAGATGCAAAAGCCTTTAAGTTCTGTATGAAATGTTCTAAGAAGAATTTTAGAAGAAAACTTCAGGTGGAACTTAGATGCCTTTGCATCTGAAGTCTTCATATGTACTATGAGTTTTCAATACATAACTGATTTGTTATTACTGTTTTTATTATTTTTTACTTGTACAGAAAGACTGCAGTAGAAGGAAAGCTGGTACTGAGAACATTTGTCTTCACTCCAGACTAAAGAGAAGCGGGTCTGAGGCCAGAGATGGAGGAGTCAATGGTCACCAAATGCAGCGCTGCAGCCTGAAACTGTGAAGACTGAATTCCCAAACAGCTGTGTGACTGCACAGATGTTACGGCCATAAAAGAAACTTCACAACTGAGAGCCCATACCTCCAACAACCTTCAACAGGAATCAATGGTATGTCCATTACAACAATTCTAAATAATAATAATATATAATTGACACAATGATTTTGTCTCTCCAGGACATCTACGCAAGGTTTTTCTTTTGTTGAGGACCGTCAGAGACTCCAGCCACACGAGCCATGGATTGCTCTCAACATCACCATCAGACAGACATTATCACAGAACCAGCACCAGCAGACTGCAAAACAAGTTCCTTCAAAAGGCAATCAGACTGAACTGAACTCGTACCAGTAACACCACACACACACACACACACACACACACACACACACACACACATACACACACCAGCAGCCTCATACTGTGTGCACTGCACTCTATCAGCTACACTGACTGGACTCTGACTCACTATTATTCTGCAACCTGATATTCTGTTTGCACTAATTCATACTGTACTGAAAGTGAAAGTGACGTGACATACAGTCAAGTATGGTGACCCATACTCAGAATTTGTGCTCTGCATTTAACCCATCCGAAGTGCACACACACAGAGCAGTGAACACACACACACTGTGAACACACACCCGGAGCAGTGGGCAGAGGTATATCTACAGTATACAGTGATTGTTGTTAATTGTTTTCATTTTGTTCTCTCTGTATAGTATAGTATTGCACTATATTTTCTACCTGTATTGAGCTCTTATGTATACGGTTTATATTTTTGATACTGTATATGTGTTGCAAATATATTCAGTACTTGTCATGCTGCAGTTTGCAGAAAAGCATTTTACCACCTGTATACTTGCATTCATGGTATTGTGATAATAAAATGATTTGATTTGAATTGGTCACATGACTTGTTCATCAGTTGTATTGTTGTGCTGGATAACAATTGCAAATTGTTTATGACATTGAAGAAGATCATGATAGAGACATGGATTTGAAGAAAACCAGGAGAGCTCTGATGATGAGAAGGAAACTGGATGTGATTCTTTGGTGCTCAAGACATTTCACCATGCCTTCATCTGGGTTTCTTCATCTGATTAAAATAAAATGGTTTTAATGTAACCCATTTTTATTTCACTTGAATATAATTTGTCTTAATATGCTTCTTTATCTGTCTTTATGCTGCATCCTAGTAAAATATTGCGTATGGTGTTGGATAATCAAGTATGGTGAATATTCTGTACTAGAGATGGTTTTTTGGTAGATACACCATTTAATTTTGTAAACAACACATATAATCACCATGGTTGTTTTGATGAAGACATGAACATTTAGTAATATTAATGAAATTCAGTTAGATGAAGAGCTGCATTAGAAGAGACTGCATGGACTTCATGCACAACTGAAGGTGATGAATCAAGGAAAGATCAACATGAATCCTGTTCTGTATTATAATGAAGATGTTCATGCACATTACTGATGTCTAGCTCCTGAGCAGGACAAAGATGAGACATTCTTTACAGAGATTTATGAATTAGGTATTTTATATTATGATTCTTTAAATTGCATGAATTGTATGGAACCATAAACTGCACACTGTCACACATTGTCTTACTGAATGACACATTGGCCTTGTCTGATGAAATGTCAGAATATGTATTTGTTGTCTTTGTTTACTATTAGCACTGTATTATTGCTCTTGATCTTATGAAATAAATTGAGCTCTTTCCAAATGGGCACTTATGTTGATTTTCTGGTGTCTTAATTCTAAGATAACTATGACTTCCAACTTACATAATGGTATGCTTTTGAAAAGACAACCTACAAAATGTGTCTCAACAGTTTGTTGCCAATGATGAGAATAGAGCTGTGCATTTTTTTCCTGCCCTTCCATCCCCAGGGGCCCAGTAGAGTCCCCTTGAAGAGCAAAACAATTAACATTCCAAATGGCTGTAAATCAAAATCTGATTATAGTTTCAAAAAGAAAATTGGTAGGACAACTCATTATGCTATGTTTACTAAATAATGTTTGGCACAGCTTTCAAACATTCATAGAAAAGTGCTATACATGTGTTTATAAAAGTACTCTTAGTAAAATAAAAAATGTCAGCCTGCCTCTCACATATGTCATATAACTTTGCACAATAAACATGCTTAGATATCCCTTTGTTTAAAAAAAGAAGTATTTTTCACAATTTCATTATTAAACATTTTAAACTACATTGCCCATAAGCCTTAGCCATTCTATCGATGGACAGTGAAAGTCATGGCGCTGTTTTTTGTAGTTCAATTAAGTTATGTTCAGGTTTAAGGTTAGGATCTCGGTAAAGAGGTAATTTCACAAAATATAGCAATGCACCATTGTTAACTGAAGGTACTATTGACGTAATAATTACAGCAAAATTTACTTTGCAACATTAAACGTTTTTTAATTTGGGCTAAAAGAAAGTCCAGTCACAGCGAGTCCTCGAGTGCCAAGTGGATTTCAAAGCCAATGAAAATCCAGTTGAGCAGAAGCGACACCCTTACTTGTCCATATACGGCCATTCATGACAGGCTTTTCCGGGTTCTTGTGGTGAATTTATTTTCACCCACTAAATATAAAACTAAAATGACGGATTTGCATTGTGGGGTAAACCTGATTCAGCAATAGATTTGTTGATTACAGTTATTTATTTTCAAACAAGGGCCTCATATTTGCGATTATACACATTCTTTACCCTAATATTAATGTACAATATTTAAGCTCAACATTTTTGCATATACTGTATGAAAAAATAATATTATATTTATATATTTATAGTGTATTAAATGTATACATTTAATCACTTGTGTGTTTTTTGGAGATGTATTTACAATCTTGCAATTTTTAGCTCTACCAGTTAAACTACAGAAAAAAAGGAAAATAATAATAAAAATAAATAAATAAATACAATTTAAAAAACACAGGGATAATTTTTTTTTAGTAATTTCCATATCAGTGTTTATTGATATGTCAAACTTTTCAGACAAACAATGCAAATAACACCATTCTTTCTCTCTAGTTTGTCACTATGAAGAAATAAAAACAAAAAAATAATATATTATTGTGAAATATAACAACTTTTAAAAATTACTGATTGATAAAGTAACTAATAGGTACAGACAGAATTATGTAATAGAAAATCCCTTTAAAACTAAATTGGCTAATATAAAAATATATATATAAAATAAAAAAAATGAATAAATAAATAAAAATTGTCAATTTGTTTGCAGAGAAGTTTATAAAATGCCAAATAATATTTTTACAAACCAGGAGTTGCAAGGCACCAGCTGAAATCATATTCTTTTCTTTCATTTAAAAGTGATTAACTAATTAGAAAAATATTGTTAAGACTAATATTTCACATGATTACCTCTTAATCTCCTGTAATCACTGATCGCTTCTGTTGTGAACATATGCAAGACAAACTAAAACGGTTATTAATAATTATATTTTATAAATCATTTTCAGCTGGAAAATGCATTTCTATCATTAAATGACCTTAAAGGTCACACACACACACACACACACACACACACACATATATATATATATATATATATATATATATATATATATATGGCATATAGAATACAGTAGGTGGGATGGTGATAGTGACAGGAGTGTTCACAGTAGAGATGGGAGTGTTGACTAGAGGAGAAATAATACAAGTAGACATGCTAACGACTGAGAGCAGATGTGCCACACAAGAGAGAGTGATGTGGATGCTTTTGGAAGGGCTGCTATTGTGGAGAGCTGATGGAGAAGGACTCAGTAATCTGTCAGAAATCCTGCAAGACAGGAAAAAATTGAATTTATAACATGATGAATAATTAAAACATTGACAACAAATGAAAGTGACGTGACATACAGCCAAGTATGGTGACCCATACTTAGAATTCTTGTTCTGCATTTAACCCATCCAAAGTGCACACACACAGCAGTGAACACACACACACGGAGCAGTGGGGATCATTTATGTTACGGTGCCCGGTGAGCAGTTGGGGGCAGCGCAAAAAAAGTCGTATTGCCGGGCCGAGACTCAAACCCACAACTTTATGGTTAAGAGTCAAACTTTCTAAGCACTAAGCCACGACTTCCCCCTAGCAACGGGCTAGTGGTTAAAGACAACATAACTGCAGCGTGTATAATAATAAACAGAACTTTATAATTTGTTGGTAGCGATGCTAAAATAGTCATTATAGTTATTGTTCTTGTTGTAAACACCTTTAAATGATCTAATTTGGTCAAATAAATTAAAGACCTGGGGCCGGTTGCATAAACTGCTTAAACTAATCTTTAAAAAAGTTAGCCATATAATTTGATTTACTCTAGACTTGTCATAATTGTTTAAAGTCAGTTACAAAAACATAGATTGGTCCAATTTTACTAAGAAATATGATTATCTCTTGGTTAACTGCTAGTTGGTCACAGTCTTAACATAATAGCTATGTTTACGCAACCGGCCCCTTTTGTGTCACATGACAAGTTACACAGCATTTCCTGACACAGTCTGCATGAGAGCTGAGGCGATGGTCAATGACAGCAGGAGGAAAAGCTGGAGAGTACGCTTGTACAATATCATATGAATTTGCTGAAATTGTTTGAATTATTAATACTTTGACATAGCACAGGGTTTGTACTGATGGGGTCGTGAGGTATTTAAAAAAGTAAAAAACATAAAATTCGGTGCAAAATGTAACTGCAGTAAAGTTCTGTCGAGGTGCTCAGATCAACACAGACGTACCTCTGGAAATATCTGCCTTAGCAGCTTTTGGTCTTCTCCGTAAACACACAAGATGGTCAAATTCATCCCTCTCCACAAACAAGGTTTGACAGGCCCATGGTCTTCCTTTTCAGCTGGAATAAAGAAAAAGTAACAAGTTGTTGTTGTTGTTTTAATACATACATGTTTAGACAGTGTGTTAGAAATGATCTGTGAACAAAATATTTGAAAGGAAGGACTATAAGGAAGGTTATTAACATAAAGTAAGGATAAATTAATTAAAGTAAATCAGTTATAACTACATATCTTCAACATTACCTGTGTCGAACCTTTGAAGGACTTCATCTTCACTGGAAACTTCTTCAAGTTGAGCTTCGAGTACAAGTTCCCTGTTAATACAAGAACTGATCAAAATCTGATTCTGAGCTGTGAAAATATGCCATGATGAACAAGAGAAAGAAAGAAAAATATGTGTGACTTATTTATGAATTACAGTTCAGAAAAATAGGAAAGGAAAATGAGAGAGAGAGAGAGAGAGAGAGTGAGAGAGAGAGAGAGAGAGAGAGAGAGAGAGAGAGAGAGAGAGCATCATAAAGAGCTGCTGGACACTGAATGTTGTTGTAGGAGCTGGAGATGTATGTGATATGAAGAAACTGCAAAACTGAAAAAAAAAAAAAAAACACTGAATCACAATTACATTACAAAAAGGTATTAAAGGCATGGCATTGTGGTTAATGATTTTTAACTACAAATACCACAGTAAAACAGTTATCATGGTAAAAAAAAAAAATATGGTAAGTGTTGTGGTCACTGGTCATTTCAGATTCGTTGCGATTGCCACACATTCGTTCACTGGCATTCACAACATATTTGTAAAGAAAACGTCAAACTGCACTTACTTTGACATTAATTGCAGACAATCAGAACAGTACCTTAAAAAATAAACCATAAAATAAAATTGTTTACAAACCTGGACAACAACGCATGGTAAGATGTTGGGTCACGCCTCCTTTTTTTGGGTGGTAACGATGGTAACGACAGTCAAAGGTCATTTGATGACGACACACCCGACAAACGAGACTGTCGTAATACGGCCGCTAGAGGGCGCTTGATTTTAAAACGTAATAATAGGTCGTAATATGCTGCTTGCACAAACGACCTATGTGGTCGTTTTTAAGAGGAGGACAGTCTCATATATATATATTAGCCATCACAGAAATTTGAATGATTTCCACTACAAATACCATCAAAAACATTAAAAACTATCACATTTTAACCATTAACAAAAATAATGGTTTTCTGTAGTGTGTTTTGGGACATATTACATTAGCATTTAGTGGCTTTAACAAAAGTCATGAATATAATGTGACCAATTAACAGTAGAGACAAAAGGGCACCATTTCAGTTTCTATGAAAAACAATACTAGGGGTGTCCTTGGATTTTACTAGTGCTATAGGCTGCGTACTGTGTATAGTGACAGAGGAGGCAAAAGGTTACCTGATGTATTACTCATGTGTATGCTTTTTTCCTTTTAGCTTCTCCGAACTGCCTTTATCTTCACATCTTTTGCTTGCCATTACTAACTCATCTCCTTTGCATCAGTTTCGGTTTATTACAAGCAAAAATAGACTGAATTTGTGCCCCCTCGTGTCCACCGTTAATGTCTGACACTTCTTTCTTTGATGCTAAACCAGCCAGGCTGATGGCAGTCAGATGGACGTCTAATCTGGACTTTTCCAGAAGCTTTTTAAACAGAAGTACATAGACATTTTTGCATCAAACTATAAAAAAAATATAATGTGACTGTGCAACAGAAATCATAAACTATCATAAATGGCAATGTTTTTATCTTTATTATCCAATAATGGATCTCAAACAGTTTTAGACAAATGTGTTTTCAATTGTCTAATAATACACCTAAGATTTATTGTTCAGGAATGAGATTGATTAGCTTGTTATGCATAAATGTCTTGCCAGCTTTTTGTTTTTGTGGTTATGTGTTCTATAACCATTGGAACAGTGAGGACACATTCATGATTCATGCACAGGAAGCCAATGGAAACAATGTTCATTGCATTCACATTACGAGCATGGCAACTACCTCATCATTGGTGTTTTTTTTTTTTGCATTAAGATAACAATAACAACCAAAGGGGTGTCAGATTGATTTGTAGACTGGCAATAAGCAATTGTTTGTTGTGTTTGGGAAGTTGACGCAAATTTATAAGTCATGGTCATATCTAAATTCAGTCTATGGAATGTCTCGGAGACAAGAAGGGAAATGCAATCATTCGTAATAGAGTACATCATTTTCAGCACACATTTGTTTAACATATTCTGCGGGCTCTGGACACGACACAAGATTAATGAAGTAATACAGTGCTTTTCCACTGAGCGGGAGTCCTAATGACCTGCTGAATTACGCAGGATGCTGTTTGCCACAGGAAAATGAGTCCTCTGTGGATTTTCTCACCTCAAAGTTAAGAAGACCTGTATCACCTGCCTCATGAGTATTATGAGAACCTGAATGCACAATAGCATATCATAATGCAACAGTAAACAGGATTTGATGTGTAATTCAATAGTTTTTTAGACACTTCATCATTCTATAGGATAGTGATGGGCAGTAAACAGGGAGATCACAAGCATAGAGCAAAGCCAGTGCAAGTAAGTGAATGGCCCTCCTTTGTCATTTCAGTTCTACAGTTTTTAAGCATATAGGCCAGTAAGGACTATTTTTTATTTTATTGTATCCTAGATTAATTGTGTAGTAGAAAAAAACAGAATCTGTAAATTATAGAAAGTGATAAGTGAAACCGTTCTCCCGTCACATGATGGTGGCGATGCAATGAAGAACATGGCTGGAAAGATGCAGCAGTTGGGTGCCCCGAAAGCGAAATGTGAAATATTATGCTACAAACTGGGTATTTCAGATTCAGAATAAGTAGAATATTGGTGATGACTCTAGTAACAGACAGGTAGAGAGTATCAATACTTACACGGACGACGTCAGTAAGGATAATTCCATGTAAAGAATAAGGTCTATTTACTCTAGATGTAGATAATACTGTTTAAATTTGCAGCTTTCCAATGACATTAAAAGTAACAATTTATTATGTGTATGTATTTAGAAGCTTGCGTTGTTTAGCTGCATGGATGTGTTTGATATTTCTTTATTTTTACTGTCTTCTGGAATGTAATGTCTTTTTTATAGCAATTGGTTAGTGTTTTATTATTTTATTATTTATTTCTTACTCTTGGACAAAAAAATAGATAAAAATTAAAATAAAATTATGATTGATACTGTTATGAGACACTGTGCTGTTTGATATGTTCCTGATGCTGCTCTATCTGTTGCATAGATATGAATAATCAAGATGAAGAATTCTGTTGTTTCAGGTTTCTAGATTCTAGGTTTATGTTTATCATTGTCATATACACCTAAAGGAAGTTATTAGGAACACCATACTGATACTGTGTTTGACCTCCTTTCGCCTTCAGAACTGCCTTAATTCTGCCATTGATTCAACAAGGTGCTGAAAGCATTCTTTAGAAATGTTGGCCCATATTGATAGGATAGCATCTTGCAGTTGATGGAGATTTGTGGGATGCACATCAAGGGCCCGAAGCTCCTGTTCCACCACATCCCAAAGATGCTTAATTGGGTTGAGATCTGGTGACTGTGGAGGCCATTATAGTACAGTGAACTCATCGTCATGTTCAAGAAACCAATTTGAAATGATTTGAGCTTTGTGACATGGTGCATTATCCTGCTGGAAGTAGCCATCAGAAGATGGGTACATGGTGGTCATAAAGGGATGGACATGGTCAGAAACAATGCTCAGGTAGGCCGTGGCATTTAAACGAAACCCAATTGGCACTAAGGGGCCTGAAGTGTGCCAAGAAAACATCCCCCACACCATTACACCCCCACCATCAGTCTGCACAGTGGTAACAAGGCATGATGGATCCATGTTCTCATTCTGTTTACGCCAAATTCTGACTCTACCATCTGAATGTCTCAACAGAAATCGAGACTCATCAGACCAGGCAACATTTTTCCAGTTTTCAACGGTCCAATTCTAGTGAGCTCATGCAAATTGTAACCTCTTTTTCCTATTTGTAGTGGAGATGAGTGGTACCCGGTGGGGTCTTCTGCTGTTGTAGCCCATCCGCCTCAAGGTTGTGTGTGTTGTGGCTTCACCAATGCTTTGCTGCATACCTCGGTTGTAACGAGTGGTTATTTCAGTCAAAGTTCTTCTATCAGCTTGAATCAGTCGGCCCATTCTCCTCTGACCTCTAGCATCAACAAGGCATTTTCGCCCACAGGACTGATGCATACTGGATGTTTTTCCCTTTTCACACCATTCTTTGTAAACCATAGAAATGGTTGTGGGTGAAAATCCCAGTAACTGAGCAGATTGTGAAATACTCAGACCGGCCCGTCTGGCACCAACAACCATGCCACACTCAAAATGGATTAAATCACCTTTCTTTCCCATTCTGACATTCAGTTTGGAGTTCAGGAGATTGTCTTGACCAGGACCACACTCCTGAATGCATTGAAGCAACTGCCATGTGATTGGTTGATTAGATAATTTCATTAATAAGAAATTGAACAGGTGTTCCTAATATTCCTTTAGATGAGTGTATATATTTAATATGAATGTGTGTCTGTGTGTGTGTGTAACAAATTGAAAGATGATGGCATTTTGCATTTTAGAATGCTGTGGAGTCATCGTTCCCCTCGGCAAACGACACATTATAGTGTGAGTACCTGTGGAGGATGGTGGTGAACCTGTGAGCAAATGACTCACATGTATATCTCGCTCACGTCAGTCCCCTGCAGGTTTCTGGGATTTTAAGTCCAATATACATGTGTATGTATGTATATATATATATATATATATATATATATATATATATATATATATATATATAGAGAATTTCTGACATATGACAGTCACCACTGATAAGCTACTACTAAATATTGTAGAATGAGTATCTTCAGATCCTCTTCAATGGGTCTGTTTGTCTATCTGTTTAGATGAACGATGCACTGTGAGCTCTGCCGTAAGCATGCATTATTGAAGGGGCTCTGCTGGGGCCCTCTCCCTTCTGCTAAGTGCTTTGATTGGGGCTTTGATGTGCAGGGTCAGGGTGTCAGTTTGTGGAGCTGCCCATCACTGGACATCTGGAAAGATGGAGGTAGAGTGGAATGAAGAAAGTAGATGAGTGAGAGAGGAAAGGAGCTGTGCATGTTTAGGGAATGCAAAGGGATATGTAGCACTTTGGAAAGAGTGAAGGGTCTTTCAGCAGGTGTTAAGATGGAAAGTTTGCAACAATTACGAAAACAATGACAAAAAATAATGAAACCCTGTGGATAAAATAATATTGGCAACTGCACTTAGGGACACACAAGGGCTTGATTTAACCTGGTGATTAGTTGTAGCCCCGTGGTTTTGAATAATTAACTTAATGAGAGATCTTCATGAAAACACTTTGTCTCCATCTTGCCTTTGAGCTAGGCTTTTAACTCCACTCCTTTCCCTCAGGATAACTGTCACCATAATTGTAAGAGGTGCTTTAGAAGGAAAATAAGCTGCTAAATCTACTAAAAGTAACTGAGTTAATAAAGTTCCTAACAAACTTTTGGGAAAAAAACATATCTCATAGTTCAATGGCAAGGGCTCAAGGCCAAGGGTCCATCTGATTTACTTTTTCTCCTGAAACACTATACAGGTGCAGTAGCAACAAACATCACCATTTCTACATTTTCCTGACCGAATATGAAGTTATATACAATGTGTAAAAGTTGATTTTAAAGTAAAATGTTTTAATGTTTTTGATAGAGGTCTCATGCACAGCAAGGCTGTATTTATTCGTGAAACAATGTTGTGAAATAATATTATACAATTTAAATATAATATTTAATAATATGTCGAAATATATGTGGATGTTGATAAGAATTTGTTTTTTACAATTTATTCCTGTGGTGGCAAATATACATTTTCAGCAGCCATTACTCCAGTTATCTATGCCACATCCTTTATTCTGGGTAACACTTTCTAATAACTTTAATTAATAAATCATTAACAAACATTAATTTTATGAGATAATGCAATGGGTTTGATAATGTGCTTGCTAATGTTTGTTAATAAACTTAATAAACAATAGATAATGTTCAAACAAATCATTATTTCATGTAAGTTAAAATGCTCACACATGTCATTAAACTTTAAATTCCATATGATTAAGCACTTATTGAAAATGTACTCATAATTTAACAGATAAAATTATTCAAATTGAGGTGTGATACTGGGAAGGTTAAGGACAGGTTTGGTGGGATGGGTGGGTTTGAGAGTTGGTTAAAGGTAGTATACTAATGTGACTGTTGAGACATTAATGTTTTTTTTATTATTATTATTTTGCACCAACATTATAATCGGTTATGTTTATAGCAAGCATTTAGCTAAACATAACCATCCACCCTTTACAGAAACTTTGTTAAATTAGCCAAAAGTCCAATCCCCAAAAAGATACTAAATGATTAGTAATTGTTTATAAACGTTTACAAATGAATGACCCTCGTGGTCCCTATTGCATCGTGGTCCCTACTGCGGACAGATATTTGGAAGCCATTTTTAACAATTTTAACCATTTTACCACCAACTTGCAAACCCCAAAGTGTTGTCTACGATTCCATTTATTTGTTGTCATATATAAATTGTTGTAAGATATTACATAATATATTCAAAATGGCGGCAGGGAAAGGGGATGCACCATGTACCTCAGGAACATATGTTAAATACTTTTATTCTCAGAAAACCAGACAGGTACAAAATATATTTTTCAGTAAAGACTAAAACGCATGTTTAGGCTGTCTCAGCTGAAAATATCCTGCTCTCACTTATCTTAAAATAATAAAATTTACTGGATAATCTTTGATGCATTCTTATGATCAAATTTTTATGATCAGTCTTTGTCTGACCAGCATAAATTCCACAACTGTCAGCGAGCAAATACAACTGCTGCTTCCCAACGTCATCTTGTGTATTGTAATCTCAAAGATTTCAACTCAACATATGAATAAACATTAATAATATGAAAAAAGTAGGTAATTGAATGTTTATTAAATTTACATAAAGATAAAGTACATAAAATAGATGAATATTAATGTGAATTACACAATATGTAACCGTCATCCAGATGTTGTGCCAAAGTGTTTAAATCCAGAAAAATGCAACTAAAACAATTAGTGTGTATTAATTAAAACACTGCATCATTTTGCACAAATGGTAAGTACAAACATCATACATACATACACAGAGTTCTCATGAAGTCTATTCATCATTATAAAGCTATAGATGGTTTCATCGGGCGCACGCGCCTGGACCTAAGTTAACTTCCGGTCTGCGTTGTGTATATCGGTCTGGCTGCGGTGCCATCTACAAACGCAGTTAAAGTCAAGGAGATGAGTAGACTGAAGTTGGGATCAGGTGGTTGTGCTGCGGGATGTGTCTCCCATACATTTATTTATTTTTGGAGACTAGCCACAATTTTAAAACTGATCGATTTTCAAAAAGGCTTTGTTAAATAAACATGAGTAACGTAACATTACGTACTGCACGTTTAATAATTCCTTACATTTATATGTTTAAATATCAAAACGAGGCACAGGTGTTTTTATATCGCTGTATTTCTGAAAGAAGACTTGCATGTTATATGCCTGATAAAGCAGCGTGTGAGCGTACCAGCTCTGCTTTGTTTACAGCTGTTACTGGGGAAACCTCTATTTCTCGCGCTTTATGTCTATGCTTTAAAACATCTCCTGCTGGCAAACAATTAATTAGCATTTTCATTAAGTCCGCCTGATCCACGCAGCAAACATATTTTGTTTGTTATCAAAAAATATCTACTCTAGAGGGACTTGGCTGTTGTTATTGATTCTATTTAGAGTCTACCGGAAGTTAAGTTAGTTGCTGAGCAAATAAGCAGAATTATTTCTTAATTTTGGACAATATACTGGTCATTGAGGCTAACACAATACAGCAGTGATCCTCAAATCTGGCTCGCGAGATCCAGTTTCCTGCAGAGTTTAGCTCCGACTCTAATTAAACACACCTGCCGGTGATTTTCTAATGATCCTGAAGACACTGATTAGCAAACTCATGCGTGTTTGATTAGGGTTAGAGCTAAACTTCGCAGGAAAGTGGATCTCGCGAGCCAGATTTGAGGATCACTGCAATACAGCACAATACAGCTGTATTTTTGCCAACACTGTTTTCATAGCAGCCGCTGGCTTACACTGGTCATGTTAACGAGTGCATAACTAACCGATTTAACTTTAACGATTTAACTCAAGTTTTTATTAAAATGCAAAAATAAAACAATACATCTCCACTAGGCTAGTTAATTGATATCTAACAGTCAACTGTCAAGTTTTTGGATGTGTGCAGATCTCTTGCATGTGCAAAGTTTTACTAGTTTGCTCCCTTGATGCCCACCCTCAGTGCTCGCTAAATGCTGATGGCTCGTTTGCTCAATATAACCCAGCATTTCATAATGCCATAATTCCAGCCAATCGGAGACGAGGCTGCTGAATTCTGATTGGCTGCCTTGACAACCAATCAGTTGAAGATTGGTGGGCGCTGATTGAAACGCTTCTCGGTGCGTAAGGCCAAATTGATCAGTGAATCCAGACGAGTAGGAACCTCCCTGGACAAAATCTCATCCCTTACACCACCGTTGAGCCACTCCAGAAAGCGAGTGAGCAGCGCCGGCTCATTCCAGCCACAGGAGGTTGCCAAAGTGCGTAACTCGATAGAAAAGTCCGTAACAGAGCGCTTACCCTGGCGCAGAGAAGACAAGAGGCGGGAGGCCTCCTCCCCGTAGACAGACTGGTCGAAGACATGGATCATTTGAAGAGGGAGAATCATCCTTGAAGAGGGAGAAGCGCTCGATGCACACGGCCTTGGCCTCCCAGACTGCCGTTCCCCACTGGCGAGCTCGTCCAGAGAGAAGAGAGATAATGTAGCCGATCCTTGCCCGGTCTCCAGAATAGGTTGACGGCTGGAGGGAAAGCACAACCTCGCATTGGGTTTAGAAACTAACGGCACTGGGTGGGCTCACCGGAATAGCACGGCGGGTTGTTAATTCGAGGCTCCGTGGGGTGAACGGATCCGGACAGGGCTGGCGGATTGAGACAACACTGATGGAGCTGTTTGGCGAGATCCATCACCTGTGCAGCCAGAGTCTCCATGGCCTGTCTCGCTTCCGATAACTCCTCCTCGTGCTTGCCCAGCATGACCCCCTGGATCTCGACGGCCGTCTGGATCGGATGCTCTCTTGCTGGGTCCATTGCTGGCCAGATTATTCTGTTGTATGGAAAGAGGACCAGAGAGAGCAATTCAGCAGATAAAGTCTTTAATGAAGGAAACACAGGAGCTTGAGAATACTTGTAAAAAACCAGAAAGAGTCCCAAAGGGAAAAATTGGAACCAAAAAACTTGTCTTGTACGAAAAGGAGAAAACAAAAACCACTGGCCGCCCAGGCAGATTCAGTACGGTGGACAGCTCCGCAACATCACAGTAGAGAGAGATCGGAAGGTCAGGAGACGAGCAGCGGCAAAACTTCTAGGCTCACACTCTCGGCAACACCAAACAGAAAGGACTAGAACTAAGACAGATGACAGGGGAAAAGACATACAGGGTTAGCGATCTTTAGAGGAATAATCTGGCGAGGCAGGTAGGGAGGAGAGGGAAAGAAGTAGGAGTGTTAATCAAAGGAGAAGAGGACACAGGTGCGGAAACCCAAGCGCAAAGAGTAGCGCAATGAGGAGCAGCTGAAGGAGATTAACAGCAGATGAAAGGTGAGTGCAAAGTAGGAGAGGAGGAGGGAAAGAGTCTGAGAGAAAAGGGGACGGGGAAAGGGAAAGAGAACCAGGATCATGACAATTCTATACTTAAGTCTCTGAGAACCTGACGCCTACTTCATGTTCTTGGTGATTTCACACCTAATTCTTCACCTTAATTCCTAATTATTTTACAGTAAACATGCATCTTTTCTTCTCCACATGTTTTTGACTGGCCTTGCTGACCCACTAAGCATTTTTCTTTCCAATGGTTATTCATTAACTTTGAATTTTCATTTCTTGTATTGTATTAGCTTTGGATATTTCTCATAGGCAATCTGAAAATAAGAAGCTTCAAATTAATATTTCAAAGTGCGTGAATAAATCCAACCAGCCCTACAGATTTAGAGGAGCATCTTGGCGGCAGGGATTTAAAACTTTACCAAGACTCAAACTGACACAGACAGAGATTTTGTTTCAGAGATTTTTTTGAAGAGGTAGGGTACAAGTGATTTCAAAACATTTCAGCCGGTGTATATATATATATATATCGTGGATATAATATTTACCTGATATAAAATGTGTTTGGTTCAGTCAAGCGCTTTATTGTAGTACTACTGTGAAATCTCTTCAGCGCACAGCACGAGCAGGTAAAACTACAATGCAGAATATTAATACCTATGACTGGACTGTCACATCCATACCATTATAACAAAAAGACCATTATAATAAAACACTGTGAATCTTTAGAGTTAAGCTGACATGTTTCTGCACATTGTTTAGTGAAGAATGTGTCCACAAAAGGAGTTCATTCAGAGACGTTCATTGGCATTTGGGCTCTTTTTGCAGATAGCCTATAAGTCTTAATATTAATGTTATGTTGTCTAAATAACGAAGCGTATTCTACAATAAATTATGAGATTAATCCCATCGATTAAAAACGTGCTATCAAATGCTCAAATGTGCATGCAGCTCAAAACAGAAATGCAGAACATTAATAACTCCTGTCATATAGGCTAACTTTAGAATGAGAGCACTATTGTAAAAATTGTGAATTGTGAACTCCTCTAAGTTCTGTCCTCTATTTGAAAATATTTGTTGTCTAATTTATTCCAAGCTGTGCTGCTCACTGTGATATAATTTCCTACCTCAGGCTTTTTACTTCACCCACTATTTATCTGCACATGAACTGTCCAGGAACAGATAATGTGGGGAAAGGAATATATGATGTATGTAGACCCAGTCCTTCCCAGGCCAAAAGTACACACTTTTATCACTTCCTTCTTTATTTAAAAAACAAAAACAAAAAAAAACACTACTTCATGATCTTGATTAGTCATCTGCAACGCAGTACTAATAACATTGTTTTAAAACAACATTAAATCAGTGCACTTTACTGTGTATTGTGCCAGCTAATCACACAATTACATGTTTTGAGTAATACATTAGTCATCTATCTATAAACAGTAGAAGCAAAAACAACTAATGACAGAGAAGTCCTTAGTTAAGTCAAGGAAGTTAAGTATCGGTAAGATGGAATTTAAGCATGGTATAATGACAATGTGTGGGTACGTTTGTGGATGTAATTTTTCTAAGGAAAGTTAGTCTACAAGTTAAGTATTTAAACTAGTATTTATCTGAATATAAAATTGTCTCATATGCTTTTCACAGAGCTGACATTTAAACCATTTAACTAAAATCAATGAGAGTGTAAGCTGACATTCAACATAGACTATCTTTAATGTCATCTGGGCACTGTCATGGCTGTGGCTGACACTTCTGAAACCCCTCAACGTGTATTTAATGATATGCAAATATGTGTCACGATAGGTATTGGGGAAAAACACAAAGAGAGGGTAGATCCAAATGCAGGTAAGGGTTTTATTTAAACAGAGGGGTAAATACAAAATAAACAGTCATGAGAGACAAATCAAACAAAAAGGGAACCGGATGAAACGGGGAACTCGGAAGAACGGAAAGGTAGAGGAAGTCTGGTGGAACGAGAGAATGAGACACATAGGGTAAGACAAAGCAAGACTGATGGACCTGAAACACAATGACATCAGACAAGGACTCCGTGACATAGACTAAGACAGACTGGGTATTTATACACAGAAGGATAATTGGGAAACAGGAGACAGGTGGGGTGAACAATCAATCAGGTAACAAGGAGGAAGGTGACCATATAAGGGAACAGGAAGTGATCTGGGACAGGCACCGTGAGAAGGAGGACATCTAGTGGAACCCCGGGGAACAACAACCCAGACACTGTGACAGTACCCCCCCTCTACGGAGCGGCTACCAGACGCTTAAAGACAAAACATGACACAGAGACCAGGAGGGAGGCGGACAGGTGGAGGCTCAGGGGGAGGGACGGAGGGCCAGAAAAGGAACACATGGGGGACAAACACCAGAAATGATACATAAAACCGGGAGATCAGGAGGGAGGAGGACCGGAGGAGGTACAGGGGGAGGGACGGAGGGCCAGACTAAACTAAAGAGAACAGACAGAAACAGAACTCAAAAAACACAAAACATAAGTCCATGAAGGACATGTTGAGGCGTCCACTAGGACGGAGCAGATGACCACCACAGCCGTGTGGTCAAGGCCAGAGCCCTCCAGGGCGGAGCGGAAGACCACCACGTCTCTGTGGTCGAGGCCGGAGTCCACCAGGTCGGAGCAGAAGACCACCACGTCCTCATGGTCATCACCAGAGTCCCCCAGGGTGGAGCGGACGACCACCACGTCCTCGTGGTCACCGCCAGAGTCCCCCAGGGCGGAGCGGATGACCACCACGTCCTCGTGGTCACCGCCAGAGTCCCCCAGGGCGGAGCCGAAGACCACCACGGCCTTGTGGTCACCGCCTCGGGAACAACATCGGGCACCGCCTCGGGAACAACCTCGGGCAACGCCTCGGGAACAGCATCGGGCAACGCCTCGGGAACAGCATCGGGCACCGCCTCGGGAACAGCATCGGGCTCCGCCTCGGGAACTGCATCGGGCACCGCCTCGGGAACGACCTCGGCCTCGGGAACAGCATCGGGCACCGCCTCGGGAACTGCATCGGGCTCCGCCTCGGGAACAGCATCGGGCTCCGCCTCGGGAACAGCATCGGGCTCCGCCTCGGGAACTGCATCGGGCACCGCCTCGGGAACTGCATCGGGCACCGCCTCGGAAACAGCATCGGGCACCGCCTCGGGAACTGCATCGGGAACTGCATCGGGCACCGCCTCGGGAACTGCATCGGGCACCGCCTCGGGAACTGCATCGGGCACCGCCTCGGGAACTGCATCGGGCACCGCCTCGGGAACTGCATCGGGCTCCGCCTCGGGAACTGCATCGGGCTCCGCCTCGGGAACTGCATCGGGCTCCGCCTCGGGAACTGCATCGGGCTCCGCCTCGGGAACTGCATCGGGCACCGCCTCGGAAACAGCATCGGGCACCGCCTCGGAAACAGCATCGGGCTCCGCCTCGGGAACTGCATCGGGCTCCGCCTCGGGAACTGCATCGGGCACCGCCTCGGGAACAGCATCGGGCACCGCCTCGGGAACAGCATCGGGCACCGCCTCGGGAACTGCATCGGGCTCCGCCTCGGGAACAGCATCGGGCTCCGCCTCGGGAACTGCATCGGGCACCGCCTCGGGAACTGCATCGGGCACCGCCTCGGAAACAGTATCGGGCACCGCCTCGGGAACTGCATCGGGCTCCGCCTCGGGAACTGCATCGGGCACCGCCTCGGAAACAGCATCGGGAACTGCATCGGACTTCGCCTCGGGAACTGCATCGGGCTTCGCCTCGGGAACTGCATCGGGCTCCGCCTCGGGAACTGCATCGGGCACCGCCTCGGGAACTGCATCGGGCTCCGCCTCGGGAACTGCATCGGGCACCGCCTCGGAAACAGCATCGGGAACTGCATCGGACTTCGCCTCGGGAACTGCATCGGGCTCCGCCTCGGGAACTGCATCGGGCACCGCCTCGGGAACTGCATCGGGCACCGCCTCGGGAACTGCATCGGGCTCCGCCTCGGGAACTGCATCGGGCACCGCCTCGGAAACAGCATCGGGAACTGCATCGGACTTCGCCTCGGGAACTGCATCGGGCTTCGCCTCGGGAACTGCATCGGGCTCCGCCTCGGAAACCGCATCGGGCACCGCCTCGGGAACTGCATCGGGCACCGCCTCGGGAACTGCATCGGGCACCGCCTCGGAAACTGCATCGGGCACCGCCTCGGGAACTGCATCGAGCACCGCCTCGGAAACTGCATCGGGCACCGCCTCGGAAACTGCATCGAGCACCGCCTCGGGAACTGCATCGAGCACCGCCTCGGGAACTGCATCGGGCTCCGCCTCGGGAACTGCATAGGGCACCGCCTCGGAAACAGCATCGGGCACCGCCTCGGGAACTGCATCGGGAACTGCATCGGGCTTCGCCTCGGGAACTGCATCGGGCACCGCCTCGGGAACTGCATCGGGCACCGCCTCGGGAACTGCATCGGGCACCGCCTCGGAAACAGCATCGGGCACCGCCTCGGGAACTGCATCGGGCTCCGCCTCGGGAACTGCATCGGGCTCCGCCTCGGGAACTGCATCGGGCTCCGCCTCGGGAACTGCATCGGGCACCGCCTCGGGAACTGCATCGGGCACCGCCTCGGGAACAGCATCGGGCACCGCCTCGGGAACTGCATCGGGCTTCGCCTCGGGAACAGCATCGGGCACCACCTCGGGAACGACCTCGGCCTCGGGAACAGCATCGGGCACCGCCTCGGGAACTGCATCGGGCTCCGCCTCGGGAACAGCATCGGGCTCCGCCTCGGGAACAGCATCGGGCACCGCCTCGGGAACTGCATCGGGCACCGCCTCGGAAACTGCATCGGGCACCGCCTCGGAAACTGCATCGGGCACCGCCTCGGAAACTGCATCGGGCACCGCCTCGGAAACTGCATCGAGCACCGCCTCGGGAACTGCATAGGGCACCGCCTCGGAAACAGCATCGGGCACCGCCTCGGGAACTGCATCGGGAACTGCATCGGGCTTCGCCTCGGGAACTGCATCGGGCACCGCCTCGGGAACTGCATCGGGCACCGCCTCGGGAACTGCATCGGGCACCGCCTCGGAAACAGCATCGGGCACCGCCTCGGGAACTGCATCGGGCTCCGCCTCGGGAACTGCATCGGGCTCCGCCTCGGGAACTGCATCGGGCTCCGCCTCGGGAACTGCATCGGGCACCGCCTCGGGAACTGCATCGGGCACCGCCTCGGGAACAGCATCGGGCACCGCCTCGGGAACTGCATCGGGCTTCGCCTCGGGAACAGCATCGGGCACCACCTCGGGAACGACCTCGGCCTCGGGAACAGCATCGGGCACCGCCTCGGGAACTGCATCGGGCTCCGCCTCGGGAACAGCATCGGGCTCCGCCTCGGGAACAGCATCGGGCACCGCCTCGGGAACTGCATCGGGCACCGCCTCGGAAACTGCATCGGGCACCGCCTCGGAAACTGCATCGGGCACCGCCTCGGAAACTGCATCGGGCACCGCCTCGGAAACTGCATCGAGCACCGCCTCGGGAACTGCATCGAGCACCGCCTCGGGAACTGCATCGGGCTCCGCCTCGGGAACTGCATAGGGCACCGCCTCGGAAACAGCATCGGGCACCGCCTCGGGAACTGCATCGGGCTCCGCCTCGGGAACTGCATCGGGCTCCGCCTCGGAAACAGCATCGGGCACCGCCTCGGGAACAGCCTCGGGCACCGCCTCGGGAACTGCCTCGGGCTCCGCCTCGGGAACAGCAGCTGCCTGTCTCCTCCTCCGCCCTCTACGATGGGGAGTCGGTGGCGTTGAGTCGGCCATCTTGTGCTGTGGTGCTGGGCTGGCGGCCATCTTGGGCTGTGACGCTAGGTTGGCGGCCATCTTGGGCTGTGGGGCTGGGCTGGTGGCCATCTTGGGTTGTGGGGCTGGGTTGGCGGCCATCCTGTGCTGTGGGGTTGGGCTGGCGCCCATCTTGTGCTGTGGGGCTGAGCTGGCAGCCTTGTCTGGACACTCTGGTGTGGTTGTTGCATCCCACTGGGCACGATGGTGCAGGTAATTGGTAAACCCCCAAAAGTCCAGTATCTCTAACCCCTTCATCTCCCATGAAGGTAAAGGATCATCCAGGCAATTATTAAATAAATCCTTTAGTGCTGCATCATTGTAACCTAGCCCGACTGCCATAGTCCAAAACAATTGCGCCAGGCCACCCACCTCACTTCCCTCTTGATGAAGGGTGATTAAGTTCTGGTATCTCCCCCTCCGTTCCTCCATGGTGGCTGGGGAACCGATTCGA
The DNA here is from genome assembly GCF_003368295.1 of Carassius auratus. NCBI lineage: Eukaryota > Metazoa > Chordata > Actinopteri > Cypriniformes > Cyprinidae > Carassius > Carassius auratus. The sequence goes on from NC_039276.1 coordinate 26,472,827, forward strand.
AATCCCACACCGCTGGATCTAGGCATGACGGAGTCCTTCTGTCACGATAGGTATTGGGGAAAAACACAAAGAGAGGGTAGATCCAAATGCAGGTAAGGGTTTTATTTAAACAGAGGGGTAAATACAAAATAAACAGTCATGAGAGACAAATCAAACAAAAAGGGAACCGGATGAAACGGGGAACTCGGAAGAACGGAAAGGTAGAGGAAGTCTGGTGGAACGAGAGAATGAGACACATAGGGTAAGACAAAGCAAGACTGATGGACCTGAAACACAATGACATCAGACAAGGACTCCGTGACATAGACTAAGACAGACTGGGTATTTATACACAGAAGGATAATTGGGAAACAGGAGACAGGTGGGGTGAACAATCAATCAGGTAACAAGGAGGAAGGTGACCATATAAGGGAACAGGAAGTGATCTGGGACAGGCACCGTGAGAAGGAGGACATCTAGTGGAACCCCGGGGAACAACAACCCAGACACTGTGACAATATGATATATTGAGCTTATGGCTTCGTTTCCTCTCTATGAATCAATCCCATGCAACACAACAGAACAGAACATACTAAAACTATTAAACACTATTTTGTTAATTGAAATTAATATTAATAAAATAATAATTCATTGAATAAATACGTAATAAAAAATATATATAATTAAATAATAATTAAATTAAAAACTTAAATTAAACCGAAATGAGAAGAATTGCCTTGGCAATTGTCAACTAACTAAAAAAGTGTTACAAGCTTGGTGAATAAAGAAGATATGTAAGGTTGAAAGATTAAAGTATCAAATTTAAAGATACTTTTTTTTAAGACTTGTCCATGGCCTTCTAAAACACCTTGCCCCCACATGTCTACATCACTGTGTGGGGAAATTTGCACAACACCGCCCAAATGTTCACTTTTATTCTCACTGTAGTATTGTTGTTACCTTCATGTTGTAGAGACTGTGATTTGAAAGCAAAACTACTTTGTTTGGCCTTCCAAAAGAGGACGATATCCATTTTGTCATGCCTAGAGCTGATCCGTGCTGATTGCTGAGAAAATACATGAACTTGATGCTGTTGATCGCCGTATCGGCTTTCATCCTGTAGGAATCGGAGTCTAGCCTGGGGTCGTCACATGTGTCCATCCTCTAATCCGCTGTCTGCTCTGTTCTTCCCTCAACCCCTCAGTGTGTGACACATTTTATGAAACTGCAGACTAGCCTGCAATAGGTCTGTGCTCTATAAAGTGAGGCAGTTCCAACTTTGCAAGGACAGTATGGTGCTTCTGACTCACAGCCCGTAAGTACATGTTTTATATTTAAAGAATTTGCCACTGATGATTTAAACGTGAGTTTTGAGCATAGTAGAGTAGTGCTTGTTGTTTGTCATTTCTACGATCGCAAATGCAGACAGGGTTTTATGTTTACGTGGTGCGATAAGCAACACAATGCATAAAAACACAAGTCTTTATACCGTATTTTCCGGACTATAAGTCACACTTTTTTTCATAGTTTGGCTGGTCCTATGACTTATAGTCAGGTGCGACTTATTTATCAAAATTAATTTGACATGAACCAAGAGAAATGAACTAACAGAAAACATTACCGTCTACAGCCACGAGAGGGCACTCTATGCTGCCAAAGATGCTGCTCAGCGCCCTCTGGCAGCTGAAGAGAGTAATGTATTCTCTTGATTCTTGGGTCTAAATAAATGCGACTTATAGTCCGGTGTGATTTATATATGTTTTTTTCCTCATCATGATGTATTTTTGGACTGATGCGACTTATACTCAGGTGTGACTTATAGTCCGAAAAATACGGTAATCAGAAATTATGTCCCCACTGTATGCAACAAATGCCTCGTTTGTAATGAAATTTATTGGTTTTGTCTGGTCGTACCAGGAGATGGTATCACAGTATGTTAAGGGGCAAAACATTTCCGTCACACGCTTGTGGTATTCGGCCAATCACAATGCACTGGATAGCTGGCCAATCAGAGCACACCTCGCTTTTCAGAACGATGAGCTTCGTAAAAATCAACACATTTCAGAAAGCCAGGGCATAGAGGAGAAACAATAATGTAAAGTATGTGGAAAATAATGTGTTTTTTGAACATTAAACCACATAAACACATTGCATTACACCAAATACACATTTTGTACTTGAGTTGCAGGACTCACAGTGAGAGTGGTCAACTGTGCCGTGTAAATCCAGCTGCTGGGGATGTCGGCCAAGGATTTTGAGGCCAAGGGATGGGCTAGCTGGAGATAGAGGAGAAATCAGTGTCTGCTGTTGAACTACAAGTATGGCTGCAAGTCGGGAGCCAGTGATGTGTGTTCTGCAGAAGAGGAAGATAGCGTCATATACACATTACAGACATCATATCCTTTCAACTGATAAACAAAGAGCATTTTACAAGGACTGTGTGGTGGTGAAAGAACTGTGAAATTTTCATAAACATGTCACAGCCGGAGGAAGAGGCTGCGGTTTTACATGGCGCAGCTAGTGTGCAAGAACAGATACAAGAGCTCAGTTGAAAGCATACTAAAGCTTTGGCAACTATTGACAACCTGAGTAAAGAACAACTAGGTCAAACGTGTATGTGCTCATAGAACATCACATTCAGCCCTTTAGTTGAAATCTAGGCAAAGATGTTAGAAGTGTGGATGAGTTTATTGAAGAGGTGGAAAGAGTACTGTTCGTAAGAAACCAGACACCTATAGTTCAAGCTGATTTGATTCTTTCCCTGCTAAAAGCTGCTGCTGTAGAATAGGTTAGGTTAAGGCAAGGAGATTGCCTTCACAAACAGAGGACATCTTCTCGTATTTAAGAGCAGCCTTTAGAGAAAATTTAGTGCGGCCCAGCTATTACAGACATTCTACACTCGCAAACAGCTGGATGGTGAAGACCTCCGTACATACTATCATGCCCTTTCACAGATAAGGAATACTGTTTTAAAGCAGTCTTCTAATGCCATTTCCAAAACTAACTTTGCTCTACGAAACCAGTTCATTGAGGAAGTCAGGGATGTAGCACTCCGAAGGGAACTTCGTAAGTTGGAAAAGGGGCAAGCCACAGTCCACTTTGATTGAAGTAAGGGATGAAGCGTTAATGTGGTCTCTTGAAGATACCAGATTAAGTGCTAATAAAGTAACCAGTAATTGTAGTGTAAGCCTTGAGACTAAAGAAGCTCAGTGTCTGGCTATGGTGATGCCTTTAGCAAGCTCTGTTAAACTTGATGATGTTCTGAAAGTAGTAGGAGAGCAGGGCAAAGCCATGGGGGGGTTAACTCAAGCTGTTCAGACACTGACTCAATACTGGCCTAAGCCCAAATCTTTAAATCATCCTAATTCTACAATGCAGCCTAGATGCGAGGACAATCTACTGGCTTGATTCAAATTGTGATCGATAACTCCAACATGCTGTAGGGAGGTGTCTGGTAGTTGACCTGAAAATTGGAGCTGTGAATGTGCATGTCAAGGTCAAGGTCATCTTTATTTTTCTAGCACCTTTAAACAACATTATTGCTGAACAAGGTGCTTTCCAGTAACACAATACAATGATAAAAATACAGAGTTTAAAATGTAAATCAACAGCCACAAACCCATAAAACAAAATAAAAATCAGGAATAAGAATTTAACTCACTAAGACCAACTTATACAACATTTGTCAATAGGCCTGAGAAAAGAGATAAGTTTTAAATTATGATTTAAATTCAGATAAAAAAGATGATAACCTAAAAGATTTAGGTAACAAATTCCACACCTTAGAGGCTAATGCAGAAAAGGCTCTATCACCTTTAGATTTCAAACGAGACAATTGGAGGGTTAATCGATTATCAGATGATGATCTCAGCGACAAGCAGGCAGGGCACTGCAGCTTGCAGACATGTTGAATTGACCTCATTCTGCTCCTGTGCAGTGGAGAACTGCTGGGCCATGTTCTCGACTGCTTCACCAAAGAGGCCGGTATGGGACACAGTGATCTTGAGGAACCAAACTTATCAGCATCCCTCATGTAGACGCTCCTGGACCACAAGTGTGGACATCGCATGACCCAGAGAACTCACAGTGACCTTCATCACTTGGAGAGTGAGGTTAGTTGCGGTTCGGAGCTCTTTCGGTACTTCCTGATGACCGCAATGGACCGCTCCACCCGGGGGACACCCATATGCCCCCTAGCTGCACCACAGTTGAGAGTTGTGAGGGAGGATGAGTTAGCAGGTTGGTTTCTGGCAGAAAAAGGAGACTTTCGTGACCTGGTAAGATCATTTAAAGCCTTCTTTTTATCACGTGGAATTATTTATAGTGATGATCCAATCAAGATTTTTAGACATTTATTCAGGACCTGAATTTCATTTTTGAAAAAGAAAAGCATTGAAACTACTTTTCTTACGTTATCACAAAGATTCTAAATTAAAACTTACCATTGACAGAAACAATCAGCTCTACTGCCTTTTCTTTTGCATTTAAATCTTTAATATCTTGTGGTTCATAAAAAAAAAAAAAAAAAACTTTAATTAAGAACTTTAAAATGATTTAGATTTATGCCATGTTTATCTAAAAGTGCTCTTTTCCTTTAAACATAGCCAAAAAACCATGTGTTGGCTGTGAAACACAGTAGACTTTAATTATATGCATTTATGATGTAATGTAATGAACAGCACTCTTCTACCCACAATACCCATGGCTGAAGTGTCCTTGAACAAGGCACTGAACCCCCAATTGCTCCCTGGGCACCAGAGATGTATAGTAACGAAGTAGAACTACTTCACTACTGTACTTAAGTACTAAAAGGCGGTATCTGTACTTTACTGGAGTATTATTTTTTTCTCCTACTTCCACTTTTACTTTGGTACATATTTTCGCTGAGTTTAATACTTTTACTCCGATATTTTTTTTATGTGCTGCATCGTTACTCGTTACAATTATAATAATGTTACGAATCATTCCATTACAAACCACTGCCAGAACTGTAGATGGCAGGTTTGATGAAGCTGGCACATCATTGAGCGAATCAAGCGAGACTGACTGCGCATGCTGACTGAACTGCTGTGAAGAGAGAGATGAACACCGAGCCGAGCCAGATAATGGCTCGTTCACGAGTCAAGAACCGGTTGCATCGGTTCTCGGATGACCAGTAACGTTAGTTCTTTCTGACAGTTCGATTCAATAAACCAATTGAATCAGTTCGGTTCAGACGCTCCGTGTGTCGGTTTGCTTCATGCTAAATCACACATGCGCAGTATCATCAGCTCATCGGTTCACGAATCGGACGCGTCTGACAGAAACGGTTCTTGACTCGTGAACGAGTCATTATCATGCTCGGCTCGGTGTTCATCTTCAGTTCTATCTTCACAGCAGTTCAGTCAGTGTACTGTTTGAGTCAATGAATTACTCCGGGATATTGGTTTGTTTTAACTCAGAGGGAGTGTCAGACACATTAAACAAGTTAACAGCTTAATTCATCTGTGGATTAATGCGTATTGGAGACGCGAACTGTTTAAAACGATTCAATTCGATTTGGTGGACTGTTTCAAAAAGATCCGGTTACATCGAATGATTCGTTCGCGAACCAGATATCACAAACTGCTTTGTTTTTAACTGTCGATGCTTCAAAAAATTCTAAATGACCCTCTGATGTCTTACGGGTTTGAAACAACATGAGGGTAAGTTATTAATGACATCATTTTGCAAATTGGGCTAACTAACCCTGGTAACCGTTTTTTGTTTACAAGAAGTTACAGTCAAAGGAATTGTGATTGTCCTTTAGGTTAATCATTTGAAATAGTAAAAACAATATGTTCAAACTTTTGACTACTTTCTTTAATAGCTACATAACACAATACTTCTACTTTTACTTTCAGTACTTGAGTAGTAAATTTTAAAATAGACTACTTGCAATACTTAAGTACAAAAAATGTTGAATACTTTAGTACTTCTACTTAAGTGTGCTGCTTAAAGAGCACTTCAACTTCTACTCAAGTCACTTTTTTGATAGAGCACTTGTACTTTTACTCAAGTATGGGTCTCTAGTACTTTATACATCTCTGCTGGGCACTGGAAAAGATAGCTGCCCACTACTCCAGGTGTGTGTTCACGGTGTGTGTTCACTGCTGTGTGCACTTGGATGGGTTGAATGCAGAGCACCAATTCCGTGTATGGGTTACCATACTTCGCAAATGTCATGACTTCCACATTTTTCACTGATTACTAAATTTTTGTGTCAATGCATGTTCATATTTACGACAAACAATGCACTGTTACTATAATTCAGTGCGTGCAGTGCAGCAAAAAAAAAAAAAAAAAAAAAAGTGTGTATGAGCGCACACAGTCTTCAGGAAAGCACGCGAGCGTTGAATGGTTTTAACACTGGCAAGAATTAAAAAGACAAAATGCAATTTATAAACTTTAGTGATGATGCGACACTGCCTCGATAGTGCAAATGACAATTCCTTTGTCAACTATGCAGAGTGCAGCTCACTTATAGAGCAGACGCAATGTGATTTGAAGCCATTTGCATTTTGAGAGAGAGAAAGCACGGTGATTCATTCATGCTGTTTGTGAAATTATGTCTCACAGAAACATAAGAAACTTTTACAAATTACTGTATCAATTATTTAATGAAGAAATATGAATTGAACCTCACCTAAAGCATTATAATTATTTCACCCGCGCTGGACAGTGACTGAGACGGTGCTGCTATCATGCCATACCTCTCATGGCAGACACGTTATCAGCTTGAGATTGGTTTTATGAGATCGGCCTTTTTGGAGACCAATCATCCCAAAGCGGTTATCGGCCGATTGTGATCGGTAGCCGATCAATCGGAGCATCACTAATTTATAGTATACACTGTATCTATTTCACACATTTCCTGGTAATTAAACCCACGGCTTTGTGCATAACTAGTCCCATGCTCCGTTTGAGCTCTGTGCTGTGAGTGAGTGAATTAATCTGTATGTTTTTAACAGTTCGGAAATGTTTGCAAATTATTATTCTCTGACATGAGAAGTATGATGTCAAAGAGTTTGAGCAAGTCACAAAAAAGCTTGAAGGAGCTGATGCAATGATTTAGTGGATTATTACATTCGTTGACATTACTGGAATCATTACTGATTCTAATGCTTTTTTTTTTTTTTTTTTTTTTTTTTTTTTTTGAGGGTGACAATGGTTTAATCTTATATGTGAATGGTACTGTAGCAAAGGTCTATAGATAAAAAATGGGAAGCCATTGCATGTGTGAATAATAGATGTGGTATATTAACCATAATAGCAAATCTGGCAAAAGCTCATTTACTGAAGTTTAACAGGTTTCATGTTTGGAAATGGGTGATGGTGTTAACACTTAGCAAAAAGGATCTCAAAATTATCAGATAGTCTTTTCATTTAAATACTTTAATTATGCTTTTTCCACACTGGTCTCAAGAGCAAAATTTGACTCTACATGCATTTCATGAAGGAGCAGTTTAATAGAAAGAGACAGGGAGAGTTAAAACAGTTCAATGAGTACAGTTACTGTAATTGCACCATTATTACGACAACATCAAAATAGCATAATTTTCCCTGTCTGATAACAGCCATGCATAAATCATATGGGACAGAACAGGTCCAGACTGAATTTAAAATCATACTTTATCATCTTAACTGAGCGCTTTACAAAACAAGACCTGGCCAGAGATGAGGATCTCCTCACCTTTTCTTCAGGCCCAAATGAACAGAACGACTGAGACAGAGTGTGGATAAGTGACACATTGAAAGGTCACCTGTCAGTTTGGGCTGTGTGGATGAAAGGGGTCCCCCGCATAATGAGAATCACTGCTGCTTCAACAACACCCACCCCAATCCTCTAAGCGCTAAATGAGAGGAGATTGGAAATGTCAGATTTGTTCTACCGTGCAAGTTACTCTCAAGTGGAATGCTCTATCGTGAATTTTAACGAGTCATTACTAATTTCACTTATCAAACGGGATGACCACATTAACTGTACAGTATTTAAAGGCTTTCATTTCTGACCAGCAGAGCAAAGATAATGTGCAAACCACACACATAAAAAAAAAAGAAAATGCACACTTTGGCTTTCAAGGGACCTTATTGTCTCAGATTGTCTGTGACAGTTTTTTTTTTTTTCATGCATAATTGCCATTTAGTATTCATAAGAGAGTATATATACATATATATATATATATATATATATATATATATATATATATATATATATATATATATATATATATATATATACTTTGCTATGTTTTCTGGTTTATACAAGCAATGTAGCTCTGATGAATGATCATAAGAAACATTTACCTTTTGTGGAGTGTGTGTGTTTGTGGATTTTCAGTCAGATCCAATATCTCATATAAACTGGCAGAGATTCAGAGAGAGAGATGACATCTGAAAATGTTCTGAGTATGATGCTGCCAGTTCCATGCAGATATGGAATAATGAACCACTGTTCAAGAGCAGGGATTTCAAACCTTTTTGTTTGTTTGTTTTTTGTTTTCATCGGAACCTATTTATCGCAAAATACATACAACCTGAGATTATTTTGTTTTCATTGCAACATATTTATTGTAAAAAACATACAACCTGAGATTTTAAATTAACATTGTAATAATCAAACAACACATTTTTTTATTTTCTATAATGGACACAAGATATGTAGATGCAGTTGTTGGTATTTGAAAAAAAAAAAAAAAAATTCATTTTGCATTTCTAGGATCTAATTATACTCTTTTTATGAACTCCGGTTCCTTCACAAACCCCTATTTGTCAAACCCAGAGGCAATACCTTTCTGGACAATGCTGCTGATTGTTGTCTTATTATCCCAAATAAAAATGACACACTGAGTCTGGTCATGCTAAATAATAATAATAATAATAATAATAATAATAATAATAATAATAATATTTTTTTATGAACTAATAACATTTTCACAGAACTTCCAGAAAAGTTAATGGAAAAATAATTTTGATTAACCTAATTTTAAAGGTTAATGATTAATTATAGCAGGATAGTGGAAAAGTATTGTTACGACCGGAGACCCAGGGAAACACAGGAGACGAGAGATCCAATTGCAGTGTGGATTTTAATGGGTAATCAAAATCAGCATTCAACAAGTAGGGGTCAAAACCATAAATCCATCCAAAAATAAACAAACAGGGAAGGAACAGGAAAGGGAACAGGAAACTCTGAAGACGAGGACACATGGAGGGTGAGGAAACTGGGTGGTGGAATGAAAGGACTCCATCTTTAAAGTGCTGATGCGTAACACACAGACTTCACCCAAAAAGTGCAAAACCCTGAGATCACGGTTTACCAATCGTGACAGTAATTTTGGACACATGGAAGGTGGCTCAGACTGCCCGTTCCTCTGGGGATAATAACTCGAAGACTCCTTCCAAAATTTGGATATGAATTGGGATCCCCTGTCAGAAACCACGTCTATCAGGAGGCCATGTAACTGAAAGACGTGATCAAGGACAATGACCGCTGTGTCCTTGGCTGTAGGTAATTTGGGCAAGGGAATGAAATGTGCCACCTTCTAGAACCGGTCCACTACTGTCAAAACGACCGTCATGCCATTAGAGGGTGGGAGGGCGGTAACAAAATCTAGAACGATATGTGACCAGGGTCTCGAAGGGACAGACAGCGGTTGAAGAAGCCCATATGGAGGCCGGTTAGATGACTTATCACTGGCGCAAACTGAGCAAGCCAAAACAAAATCGTGGACGTCGGGAGCCATAAGTGGCCGTCAGAATCGTTGTTTGACTAAACCCTTGTTTAGTTTTATCCCTGGATGACAAGCAACGTTAGAGCAGTGACCCCACTGAATAACTTCGGACCATAACTCCTCCGGCACAAATAAATGATTCGGTGCGCATCAGGGCGGAGGCGTTACCCCTTCTAAGGCCCTCTTGACCTTCAATTCAACCTCCCATATGAGTGCTGAGATGACTATTTTCTCAGGAAAAATACACTCGGGAGTCACCGGGCGTGCGGAAGGATCAAAAAGACTTGACAAAGAATTGGGTTTGACATTTTTGGAACCCGGGCGGTACAACAGAGTAAAATCAAAACGACCGAAAAAAAGTGCCCACCGAGCTTGCCTGGAATCGAGTCTTTTGGCAGTTCTAATGTACTCTAAATTCTTGTGATTGGTCCAAACAATGAAAGGTACCCCTGACCTTTCCAACCAGTGACGCCATTCCTCTAAAGCTAATTTGACAGCCAACAATTCTCTGTTACCAATGTCATAATTGCTTTTAGCAGGAGATAAAGGATGTGAGAAAAACGTACAGGGATGCATCTTATCGTCCGAGGCAGTATGTTGGGAAAGAAGTGCTCCTACTCCCACCTCTGATGCGTCGACCTCTACCACAAACTGCCGTGTGGGATCAGGGGCTACAAGGATGGGAGTCAAAACGAATCGGCTCTTGAGGTTGGTAGGGAGGGACGGAGGGCCAGGTCCATAGATGGAAACAGAGAGAGGAAGAGCAAAAAACTAAACAAAAAAAAAGACAACAACAAAACACAAGTCCAGGAAGGACATAACGTTCAGAGCCAAACCGACAGGGCAGGAATCCAGAGAGGAGCAAGGTGGAATTGGAGCCATGCGGTCGAGTCAGAAGCCCACAAGGGCGGCGCAGAAGACCACCACATCCGTGCGGTTGAGACAGAAGCCCACCAGGGCGGCGCAGAAGACCACCACATTCATGCGGTCGAGTCAGAAGCCCACGAAGGCGGCGGAGAAGACCACCACATCCATGCGGACGAGACAGAAGCCCACCAGGGCGGCGCAGAAGACCACCACATCCGTGCGGTCGGGACAGAAGCCCACCCGGGTGGCGCAGAAGTCCACCACCTCCGTGCTGTCGAGACAAAAGCCCACCAGGGCGGTGCAGAAGACCACCACATCCGTGCGGTCGAGACCAAAGCCCACCACTGTGTTATCGATGTCACAGGAGAGCAAGTCTGGTTAGGCAAGTCTCTAACAGAGAACATGAACAAGTTAAGGGTGGCCTCCGTGGCCACGACAGGATCAGTCGAGCGCTCAGAGAGTTCGGCTGAGATGTGACAAGGCTCTGATAGTTCAGCCGAGATGGGGAGAGGCTCTGGTAGTTTAGCAGAGATGTGGAGAGGCTCTGGTAGTTCAGCAGAGGTGTGGAGAGGCTTTGGTAGTTCCGCAGAGACTTGGAGAGGCTCTGGTAGTTCCGCACAGACGTGGAGAGAGGTAATTCCGTGGTGTTTAGACTGGATTCTCTGCTCATGAAGATCATTGGTGACTTGACTCTGATCATGAAGATCATTGGTTACCTGACTCTGCTCATGAAGATCAATGGTGACTTGCATTTGTTCATGAAGATCAATGGTGACTTGCCTTTGCCCATGAAGAACACTGGTGACTTGACTTTGCCCATGAAAATCACCGGTGACTTGACTTTGCCCAAGAAGATCACCAGTGAATTGACTTGACTCAGAAGTGTCAGCGGCGACTTGCCCTTACTCTGGAGTGTCAGCTGTGACTTGACCTGATTCTGGAGTGTCAGCGGTGACCTGACCTGACTCTGGAGTGTCAACAATGACTTGACTCGACTCTGGAGGGTCAACGGGAACCTGACTCAACTCTGGAGGGTCAACGGGAACCTGACTCGACTCTGGAGGGTCAACTGTGACTGTCATCTTGTGCCATGATAAAGGGCCGAGGCCATCTTGGGAAGTGGCACTGGGCCGGGGGCCAGCTTGGGCAGTGGCGCTGGGCTTGTGGCCATCTTGTGCTGTGGCGCTGGGCTGGCGGTCATCTTGCACTGTGACGCTGGACTGGTGAACACCTTGTGCTGTGTTGCTGGGCTGGCCGCCATAATGGAACCGTGGTGCTGGGCTGTCAGCCATTTTGCACCGTGACATTGGGCTGGCGACCACCTTGTGCAGTGGCGCTGGGCTGGCGACCATACTGTGCAGTGGTGCTGGGTTGGCAGTCCTCCTGTTAGCAGACACCGGTCCAGAATCGGCCATCCCACCGGGAGAGTGGGAGAACCAAACACGTCCAGCTGATCCATTTCCATACGGGGTAATGGGTCATCCAGACCAGTGTTGAAAATGTCTTTAAGGGCCGCATCATTGTATCCCATACCCTCCGCCAGGGTCCAGATCACATGTGCCATAGGACACACCTCAATCCCCCTTGGCGGAGGGTGGTTAACCTTAAGACCACCATACTGGCTGGGGAGCGGGAATGAAGACCTACACCGCTGGATCTTGGCATTGATGGAGTCCTTCTGTTACGATCGGAAACCCAGGGAAACACAGGAGACGAGAGATCCAATTGCAGTGTGGGTTTTAATGGGTAATCCAAATCAGCATCCAACAAGCAGGAACAGGAAAGGGAACAAGAAACTCGGAAGACGAGGACACTCGGAGGGCGAGGAAACTGGGTGACGGAATGAAAGGATTCCATCTTCAAAGTGCTGACGCGTAACACACAGACTTCACCCACAAAGTGCAAAACCCTGAGATCACGGTTTACCAACCGTGACAAATATTTACTCTTGAAATTACTTACTGCTGATTCATAACATGACTGTCAGAGGGTCAGTCATATTCATCCATAGGCCCAGTTTCATTGTAGAGAAATATTACTGCAATTTACACATACATTGTTCAGCATGATTTCATTTGTGTGAGGGATAGCTGTTTTTCTCTGAGTTCAATTTCTGGGCTTTCACTCCAACAAACACTTTTAAACATTGTATGCTTCAGAAAGATTATTTCCTAACATCTACTTTTATCACCAAAATCAAATAAAGAACATCAGTGTTTATTGCAGTGTCACCTATCTTTAACATCCTTTAACATATCCTGTATAATTGTTGTTCACATATCTCATATAAGATGTCAGTTTTATTGGAAATGTATTGTTATTAAGTTCTATCGTTATTGAACAAAAGAAGTTCATTTCTGGTACAAGACCTATTATTTCCAGTGAATCACACATTATCAACATTTTAACAAAGCCTTTTTACAACGTCATAAGTGAGCAGAATTGATTCTAAGGTTTCTGCGATGCATTTGCTGTAGGGTATTGTGAACTGTGTAGAAACTTTAACTCTGGAGAAAAATAATAGGAAATAATAGGACTAGAGATGATTTTAGAACCATTCTCCAAAAACTCTTTACAGTAACACTCCCCCTCTTAAACTATTTTATTCACTCTTTGGTTTTACCTAGATTGTTCCACAACAAACTTGTAACCTTTAAATGATTGACTTGGCAATGCAAAAACCTAGATAACATTCACTCAAATTTATTGATATGTTCTTTTCTTCTATTAACTTGGAGTTTTAAATTGGGGTGAAAGTTCTTGAAGTACTTTTAAATCTATATAATAGTTTCTAACAGTTTCTTATTTTTTATTTTTAGGTGAGTAGCAGGGTTAAATGAGTATAGTACATATATGTGTCTATTGTCCGTAAAGGAGGTCTCAAACATGAAATGCTGAAACACTTCACTTGTACATCACAATTAATTAAAATAATACCAAATAGTTTTGATAGTTGGGAAATGCTGGCATAATTGTTAGACAAATTGGTGTTGAAAATAGTTTATACCACTGCATGGTAACTGACAGTATTGGATGAACATGCTGCTATGTTTAGAAGTCCATTTAAAGGGATGTTTGTTCTGTTACAGGTACTTTGTGGGGAAGATGTGGCCTAATGGTAAGTTTGACTTCTAACCCTAATGTTGTGGGTTTGAGTTTCGGGCTGGCAATAAGAGGTCTAGGTCAGTGCACCCGAGATCAATAATCAGCTGGGTCCGGGTCGGATTCTGATCTATTACTTCAGTTCTGGGTCTGTTTAATCTGAAAGCACTAGAGATGCTTTTAAAACCATTCTCCAAAAACTAGGGATGCACCGAAATTTCGGCCACCGAAAATTATCGGCCGAAAATGGCCTTTTCGGTTTTCGGCCGATAGACTTTTATCACCGAAACAACACGGCCGAAATGTTGTGATGACGCAAACAGAAACCGCGACCTGCACGTGCACCAGCATAGCCCAGACCACGAGCTCCACGCGACATTCACTTAAAACCAGTGAGAACATTCTCTCTCTTCTTATTCCTTTATTCGCAGCACTAAAGCGTCTCCTAACAAAGAGATTAAGACGGACCACGAAGTAAAAACAAAGAAAAGTACAGTCTTATAAAGTCTGTGAGCCCACGTCTCACTGAGATCTTTTCGGATCCTCTGCACTTCATCGCGAATGTGCTTGATCCGCGTTATAAAGACCTTTACTTGGATGCGGAAATAAGGCAGCGCGCACGAGAAATGATCCAGGCCGCAATGGATACGGAGAAACCGCGTGGAGACGGAGAAGCGCCAAGCGCAGGAGACAGATCAGAGCGCAGAAAAAAAGACTCGTCTCTGCACCAGAACCAGATGAGGGGCATGCACCATCGTTGTCTGATATGTTCAGTGGAATTCTGCAAGAAAGTGCCTCAAATAATAATAATAGGTTGGCTATTTTGTTCTTAGGCTACTATACACACACACACACACACACACACATACACACACACACACACACACACAAACATATATACATACATAATATCAGATTGTAGCCATATTTATGCTAGATTTCTGCTTTAATTTGATAAAAATGTTCATTTATGCCCTGGCCCTATTTAAATACACTCTCTCAAATATTTCTCAAATGTCAGGCAGATGACAAGCTCAACTGCTCAACAGCTAGATGGTTATCTGTCTGAAGTCCCCATCCCCAGAAGTGATAACAGTCTTGCCTATACTGGAGAAGTAATGCACTTTCTAGTCCTACATAGAAAAATGTCAAATGCACTTCACCTAAATGCACTTTGTTTTTATGAGAGAACTGTTCATTTTAAAACCTTTCTGCAGGCCAGTAGGCCTGTACATTATTATTAAATATACACATGAGTGGGATACATTTTTAGTTTGAATTTTATTTTATACTGTGCATTGTTGCAATGTGCTTAATAAATATTTGCATCATTTGTAATTATGTATTTTTATGTTTTTTTTTTTTTAAATAAGTTATGTAATTGTAATTATTTTTGAAACTTTAATATTAATTTATGCAATTGCAATGTCTTAATTTTAGTAAAGTTAGTACACGGTCATAGCAATAAATGCAACGGTACTAATAATTGGCATATTTTCTTTCGGTGTTTCGGTTTCGGTTTTCGGCCTTGGTTTTCTCTTTTTCGGTTTTCGGTTTCGGCCAAGAATTTTCATTTCGGTGCATCCCTACCAAAAACCTTTTATAGTAACACTCCCCCTCTTAAAGGAACACTCCACCGTTTTTTGAAATAGGGCTTATTCACATTATTTCCTACAATTAGATAGGTGGGCAAATGCATTTTTGTGTCAGTGCATGCATTTTTTTAGTTTGACTGGGTCGGCGTTAGCTTAGCTTAGCACAATGAATGGAATCCTTTGTTGCCAGCTAGCATGGCCTGAGTAAAAGTGATCAAAAAAATAAAAAAACCCTACCTAATTACTTCTTGTGGCCTGCGTATTCACAGCGAGTACAAATAGCGATCCAGATTAACACTAGGCGATTTCCTAGGCAGATATTGACTTGGGACTATATTATGGGGAAGCACAGGCGAAGCACTGCTGCTTAGGCGAAGCACTGCTACTTCGGCGCAGAGAATCACGCAACACATGAAATCCCACGACTTCCGTCAACACACCGGCGTGAATAGTAGCTGCCTGGCTATTTTCCTTACAGTACACGAATGGCGATGAACATGGCTGATTTTGAGAGAGACGAAGAGGGTGACTTCTCAGACAGTCAAGAACCAGAACCATACCTATTTCAACCAGAGTTTACAGATGACGAGCTGCGTGCTTTGGAAATAGAACGACAGGAGGAGGATGTTGCGATCGCTCAACAGCCTGAGGACGTGAGGATGAGAGCCAACATGAACTGGTGGTGTGAATGTGGGGGAATATGCCAATCTATAACCGACGGAAATAGAGTGTCTGTGCTGTAGAGAGTGGGACATGTTTTTGCCATTGATGACCAGGCTCAACACGTCAGATCAAGATGAGCGTGCCCGAAGTTGTGTCACATCTACAGAGGATTTCACGGCGCTGATCCATTCTGCAGTACTCGATTTTTTTTTCCGGTGTGACAAAGTGAACTGGAAAAAACGCCCCACGCCGAATGGACCAAATGGACAGCTGTCCACAGAGTAAGTGATTATTTTAATCATGACGCATGTATAGATCGACCCATATTATACCTGTATTCACATAGAGTTGATGTTTTCATGTGTTGCGTGATATCTCTGCGCCGAAGTAGCAGTGCTTCGCCTAAGTAGCAGTGCTTCGCCTGTGCTTCCCCATAATATAGTCCCAAGTCAATATCTGCCTAGGAAATTGCCTAGTGTTAATCTGGATCGCTATTTGTACTCGTTGTGAATACGCAGGCCACAAGAAGTAATTAGGGTTTTTTTTTATTTTTTGATCACTTTTACTCAGGCCATGCTAGCTGGCAACAAAGGATTCCATTCATTGTGCTAAGCTAAGCTAACGCCGACCCAGTCAAACTAAAACAATGCATGCACTGACACAAAAATGCATTTGCCCACCTATCTAAATGTAGGAAATAATGTGAATAAGCCCTATTTCAAAAAACGGTGGAGTTTTCCTTTAAACTATTTTATTCACTCTTGGGTTTTACCTAGAGTGTTCCACAACAAACTTTTAACCCTTAAATTATTGACTGGGCAATGCGAAAACCTAGATAACATTCACTCAAATTTATTGATATGCTCTTTTCTTGTGTAATACCCGTGCGATTGGAGTCATCAGACTCGGAGAACGCCCGGCCCGTGATCAGACACTGCTTGTGTTTAACTTGTAAAATAAGGAAAAGAAAGGTGTGAGCAAAAAAAAAAAAAAAAAAGAGAAAAATAGTGATCTCTCTCTCTCAAGAGAAGCAGAGCATGCAGACTCAGAGTTAATGCAAGTGCATGCACAGTAATAATGCTTGCAGACTTGACACGCTCATATTTAATATATTTCAAATCAGCAACAAAATATGAGGTGAACTGTCACATTCATTTTTTTCTATGACGCTCAAATTGCATTAAAAAGCATTTTAAGCACTTCATGTTTCTATGGCAACCAGTGAGGGACACAATGACTTCGATCGCCAAACCGAGCATTATATTTTCTCCCATTTTTATAATAATATAAATTAACTTTTTAATCTTAAAGTTTTAGTGGTCAGATTCAGACTCATAGCAGAGAGCACAGAGATGATAGCAAATCAATAATGTTATTATAGTTCAAAAGGGCAAACAGTCAAAGTTATTATGCGAGTTAACTCGAGTCAGAATGTACATATGCACAGTTGCATTTGACATCCGTCACCGTGACATCAAGTGGAATTTTGAAGCTGAAATAATGAGCGGATTAAGCTTGGACTTGGAATAAAGAGAGGAATAACATGGATAACTTTCTTGTCAGAGGATTGTAATGCATCACTGGCAGTCAGGTACAAGGAAGAGAGACTATGGCTCCTTAAATTAAGCTAGTTAAGACAAAAAGCTGTATTTTTCCCAACAGGTTTCTTGACTTATAATAGCAATTTAAGGTGTAATATGTGACAATCGGGTCCAGTCAGGTCTGTGTCTTCCCAGTGGGTTCGGGTCCAGCTTTCAAATAATAGACGGGTCCAGGTCAGGATCGGGTAGGCATTTTTCGGATCTACACGGATCCAGTTCCAGCTTTTGAAATAATAGACAGGTCTGGGTCAGTTCGGTGTACTACATTACGGGTCTCTTTCGGGTTTGGGCATTAATTTTTGGACCCGTGAATACCATGCAATACCATGACTGAGGTGCCCTTGAGCAAGGCACTGAACCCCCGACTGCTCCCTGGGTGCTGCTGCATAAATGGCTGCCCACTGCTCCAGGTGTGTGTTCGCAGTGTGTGTGTGTGTGTTCACTGCTGTGTGTGTGTGCACTTTAATTGGGTTAAATGCAGAGCACAAATTCTGAGTATGGATCACCATACTTGGCTGTCACATCACTTTATTTTCACTTGCAATTTTTTTTATTTCCAGTTTGTGATTAAATTTTACTAATCTAATGCACCTGCTGCATTGGATGTGTTTTAAATGATTTATGTCAAGTTAGCAGGTAACTGAGAAAGATGTGCCAAGTTGTAAATTGCATTGTTTCTTTGATTTTGACATAGTTTTTCATGACAATTGACATTCTTCACTGCTTGTGTCACAAATATATCCACTCAGTGTCTTGACTGCAAAACCTTAATCTCAGAAAAATTCCAACACACTTTACTCTATGAACATGACCATTGGTATCCATGAATTTTGGGTGAACATGCATTTTTCTTTTGAATCCATTTCTGGATTGTAAACTAAGATCATTTTCTAAGATTCTACAGTGCATTTCACAATAATGATAAGCAGTGTTGATACTGATAACCAATAACCGATAACAAGTATGTTATCTGGTAAGTCTAAATTTAGATGCATCTATATTTTGTGATAGGCTATTGATTACAAAACCAAAAACTCTCTGAAAACATAGAACTATGGCTTTTAAGTGTAAAAAAAATGCTTCTGTGCCACTGATTGGTTTTCCATTAGTTTTAATAGTTTAAGTGGAAACTGCTGTACTCAGCCACATTCGTATGCCCTATGTGTTGCAATATTTTTCATAAAACTTTTTCCGTTTCAAACGTGCTCTCATTGTTTAATGTAGACAGCAGCCTGGTGTAAACAGAAGCCTCAGGATATTGTCTTGTGGTGACTCGGGATATTACCCAGCCTCGTTGCCATCCTGAAGATATCTGATATAGCCCTATAGTTTATCTTTGACGGTTGATCTAAAATTTGGGTATGTGTACCAGCTGTATATGTCCAGTGTTCCACATGGAAATTTAAATACTACAAATCTTTTAAAGAACATAAACATTACTTTAAATGACAGTTTTGTATATTTTCCATGTTAACTGTTTGCATCAAACCACTAGACTAATGCGTAGACCTTGAGTCTTTTCTGGCCATGTGGGATAGATTATTGCTTTCCATTAATGCTTTTTTATTCTTATTATTGTTAATTTAAAGTAAAACTTTAAAAAAGATATGCCTTAATTTGAAATAAGTAAATCATCCTGGATAAAAAATTAATATATTAATAATAATATATAATTAATATTAATATATAATACAAATTAGATTTTTTTAAGTAAAAATAAAAAATATTTAAATAAATATACAATTACAAATATATATATATATATATATATATATATATATATATATATATATATATATATATATATATATATATTTTTTTTTTTTTTATATTGACAAAAACATAATATGAATAATACAAAAACAGCTTCATAAAATGTTTACCTTCATACTGTATTACTGTGCTGTACAATAGCTTTAATAATAGTTGATTAATAAGATCTTTAAAGAAAACATTTCAAATAAAAGTCCAAACTCACTACCTGGACATTTTTGCCTTTTATAAGGAGCTCATCAAAATGGTTCATTGTGTTAGTGTGATTTGACCAGGTGTTGTGCAGGAACATCTGTTCTTGATATACAGTATCAGACATTACTTGGACTGGAGATTATTGAGACTGGACTCACAAAAGCCAATAATGTTTTTGATGGATTATTATTATCGCATTATATTTCAGCTCTGTTCTGAGATTCCTACAAGAGCAGTATAACATACTGCATTCATTTGCCTCTCAAAACCACAATCAAAATCAAGTGCCTTATTTTCCATGACTTTAATAGGGAGAAACACTCTGCTCTCTTCATTAGTAAGATGTCGTAAAGGCACCAAGAAATGAGGTGGCAGTGCCACATTGGCAGTGTTGTGCTATCTGGGACTTTAACTAGCTACCACAGGGGAAAGCTGGGCATTTTATTATGATCTGTCCTAGTTTCTCTCTCTCTCTCTCTCTCTCTCTCTCTCTATCTCTCCCGTAATATTATTGCAGATGTTTTTGTAGGGTTAGATGTTTTTGGAGGCTCTTTACAACAGGACTTTTTGACATCTTCATCTGTTGAATTTAAAGCTCAGGATAGTTGCAACTGAAATGTTTGAAACTCTGTTCTTTTAAATTCATTTGCAAATTAGTTTTACTTCTTAGTTTAAATTAGCACTAACTGAATGTAATATTTTTGTGCATTTATTGCATGTCAATGACAATTATATGAAAATGTTGTAGTCTAAATTTATATAAAATGCAGTTATCTGAACATTTAGATGAAATATGGTTAAGTGTACTGCTGAATGTAATGCCGATCATTTATGGTACACTAAGGTTAGACTTTATTTTAAGGTTTCCTTGTTACAGTGTAATTATACATTTAAGTACTGCATAATATTAATTAACTAAATGTACTTACTATATGATTAGGTTTAGGATTAGGGTTTGGCTTAGGGTTACTTGCTTGTAATTATGCATAATTATTTGTTATTACAATAGTGGGGGTTAGGGTAAAGCTGCAGTTTAGTAAATTTACAATATCTGTACTTTTAAATCAATTTTGAATAACACACTACAATATACATTAAATTATTATTAAGTTCTTTACATGTACTTTAGTTTGTCACCACAACTTCAAAATAAGTGCATTCATTTATATTAAAAAATGATTATTTAAGCATAACTATTTGAAAAGTAAAACTTTTAATGTGAAATTATTACAAAGCACACTTTGAAAAGTGAATTTGTTAAGAATTAATTGAATTAATAAATTTTATAGTAAATGTTTTAACTCTACTACAAGTGCATATTCAATACTATTAAGTGTCTTAAATGGTCACATGACGTATATGTTGCAGGTGATTACCTTAACCTAATTGAAGAATTGAGCATCCATGAGCAAAGGTGTGTCAAATTCTACACAAGTCACCCAAATGCTACTGAGATGAATGGAATTGCTAACAAATAGCTTTATTTCACATAGTACCTCTTATGGTAAACCCTGTTTTGTGTAGTCTTTATTTGATCATTAATGTACAGTGTCTTGTGAATGTTCCTGGTGTATTTGTTCTTGAGTCTACAAGGAATCCTGATTTACAAAGGAATGGCGTCATCATAATTCTATAGGTAAACGTGGATCAGCTAAGAGTCATGCTTATGCAAGCTTGACTCACTTGACCTGCCTATGCTTGATTTGCTGTCATCATGTTGATCATCCTGTTTCCCTTCTAAACTGCTGCACCTCATCTCTGTCTTTGAGTCATGGTTGTTGCAGGCTGTCTCTGAGTTGAAATTGGGTCTTCGTCTTCATTCTGATTGTTGACCATGTCTCAGAACAATGTATGGGTAGTGTAAAATCTCTTAGATGACTGGCTCCTTACCCTCCATATTACCATTTTTTTATTTTTTTTTTTTTTATTTTTTTTTTTATGATGATATAACTTAGAGGCAGCCTATTTGAATGCAGATGACCTCTTTAAAATGTATGTCCTCTGGTCATTTCCTCCTCCGCTGCCTTTTATCTTCTGATGTCCAGATGCTTTGGGGGTAGGAGCATAAATGACAGACTGCTGTGCACGTTCCAGTGTTTCACATATTCTCTGTCTTCTCTTTTCAGTCACTAACAAGGTGGTTAGGTTACATCCTCCAAAACTTTGATGTTTGTGATGTTTTGGCTCCAGACTGCTCATTTGATGTATGACTATTCCAAGCCAGAAAAGTTCAGGGATAAAGGGAAAGGACACATTCCTAGTTTTACTTTTGGCGATGCTTAAGCACTGTCTGACCTCAGAATAGCTTGCTGAAGACAAGTGTTTGATGGGTTTTCTTCTCTTGAACACATGCTATCTGAAACCTTTTGGTGTCATTTAATCTCCGAGCTCACTTGATGTGTATGTGTGTTTGCATGAACATATATGTTTTTCTACAATGCTTGAAGGGGGGAAAATATGTATCATTGACCCCGGGCCATTGAATTATTAGAAGAATAATGCACACCTGAGGCGTTGATGCTGCCACAACGCAAAGCGGATAATTATTTTTTCTGCATCTCATCCAATGCCTCTTTTGTCATTTTAAAGCTGGTAATAGAGGCTTGAGCCGTTGATAGCATTCTAATGCAGTTAATAATTAAGTTATTAGAAAGAGAGCGAGAGAGACAGATACACAAAGAGAAAGAGAGAGAGTGTGTTGTGAATTAGGCTACCTCTTTGATTCTCTTCACAGCCTTGTCTCCTCGCTAGTGAGAAATGTCATGTGTAGCCTTTAAAGCTGCTGTAGGTAACTTTTGACGGTCTAGCGGTTAATAACTAATAACTGCTTGCATCTTGCGGAAGAACATTGTAGCCGGAACTACTTCTCTCTGTTTATATCTATGAAGAATCACATAGGTACTGAGTTACTCCGCCGCGGTACCCCCGAAGCAATCTAAAATAGTCCGAATATAAACACTTATTATAGGTGCACCCTAGTGATTCAGGACAAGCTAAAAACACGGTTTGGAAAATGGATTCATGGTGTACTCGCTTATTATGTTCATTATTCTACATTTTGAACACAAACAAAGTTACGGACCACAGCTCTGATTGGTTGTTTCTTACCGGGAGCGGTCAGTAACTGCAAATGGCAATAGGACACTGGGAGGAGCCAGAGGAGCTTGATTTTTTCACAGATTATCTGTCTCATATTATTCTACTGTCAGGACATAATGACAGGTTTAACAAATATGTAAAAAAATATATATTTACAAAAGTTACCTACTGCAGCTTTAAGTTGCTATACTATATAGGCTAACTGATAAAATCGCCCTGGCAGCACTGACAACACCTTTTTGTGCAAACTGCTTGAATGTTATTACATGAAACTACGCGAAGTGATATGGAACTGTAATGTGGTCAAGAGAGCTGCCTGTAACTATGTTCGCAACGCCTTTCCCTAATGGTGTGTTTAGCGCAGGCATAACAATGCAACAGCTTTGCCATAGCTCTTATGGACACACAGTTGCGATACACCGTGTGAACAGCCAGCTTTTCAAATCAGATTCCATCCGGATATGCACAAAATAGGATATGGCCTGACAGTCTGAACGAGGCTTTAGAGGCATCAGTCAAACGTTTCATCTGGAACATTTAGGGAGGCAAAACTGCTTTGATGGCAGAATATTTTTTGAGTGAGCATTTTCTTCTGTAATCTTGCGAGCCATTTTAGATCAAAACCTTCCAGTACTTCAGGGTCATATTTGCTGTGAGAGGGAGGAAGGTCATCACCTATAAATAAATGTACAGTGTTGGTTTGAAAGATCAATCAATATCCTTCTGCATCTCTTCCTCTCTGAAAGGTTTTGCTGTTCCAAGCTAAAAACATAATAATCATCTTCCCGATATGACACATCACATATACTTGCCCCGTCCATTAAAGCTTGTAAACATATACCGCTATGGTATTTATATCCAATTCATATCTTACATTTTGGAAAAGGTACAGTACATCGCTGATAAATTAGTGTTTTGCAACCTTAGTGAACTTAGAAACTGTATTGAACAACACCAATAACCGTATCATTCTACAATGTGTCTTCAAGTTATTTATTTGGTTGAGAGCATTTTGATTATGGTATTATTTGCAGAAGACACTGAAGAGTTGATGAGCTTTATTATATGATTACAGATTATACCATTAATACAACATCAAATTACACAGCATCAGAAGATTTACACACTGTGGCAGCAACAAGCGTCGGTTTCCTGGGTTTGCAGGCACAATTTATACTTGCTGTGGAAATACAGAAAAGAAGATGATTCTGAGATTTGAGATTATGAGCATTATTAAAATTATGTAGTGTCATATATATATATATATATATATATATATATATATATATATATATATATATATATATATATATATATATATATATATATATATATATATATATATATATATATATATATATATATATATATACTTTTTATTTAGCTTCTTTAACTGCATTAGCAATGAGATAAACTGTCTCTCAACAATAACCCAAATGTCTGTCACAGCAATCAGAGTACAGATTAGTACAGATTATAAATTATAAGATTATACAGGATTTGCACACCTCCAGTCCACACCCACTCAAAGACTATCAGCTAGTCATTAAATTCAGATACACGTTTATGTACACACACATAATCTTAAGGCATTGGTGGCCTAAAGTCTATAATGTACAACTTTTTCTTTAATATTTTTTTTTCTCTTTTTTTATATTCCCTTAGTTTTGTTTATACAATACACAGATAAAATGTTAAATCCTTAAAAGTTATTACAGTATTACACAACAGTAATAAAAGAGCTGCTCGCATAACTAATATTAATTCTAAAAATAAATTAATTAATGAAAGTAATCTTTTTTTGTGTGTTGTACAACCTGAAATCAGAATATACATAATCAGACATGCAGACCAGCATAAATCCAGCAGGTGGGGAAGACACACGTCTCTCTTTTTCTTTTAGATTTTTTTCATTTATTTGGTTGATTTTTTTATTTATTTCTTATTAATCAGAAGAGTAATAATTTGTAGTTCAGCAATAGCTTAAGTTTGAAATAAATAAATTTAAGTTAGCGGAGGGTAATAACATAAAAACGACTTTATGTACAGTGCATCATTTATTTGAGTTTTCTATCACTAGCCGACAGCTACAGCCAGTTGCAGCACAAGGTGTTTCTCCTATGACACACCCTACATCAAAACGCATTTCTACATCGAGACGCATGAAACGTATCACAACCCGTATAGCTGGGGTGGAGATAACAGTGCATGAAGGTCAGTAGATGTAACAACTAGACATATGATCTGGCTTCAGTTAAAAAGTCTCTGGAGATGATTACAGCTCCAGGCAATCATGAAAAACACTCATCAGTTTCACAAGACTCTTTTTTGAACTACAAAACACATTTTGACAACATGTTTACCTTGAGAGTATTTAACATTTATTTTACTATTTTATTTTATTTTATTTTATTCTTTTTATTTTATTCTTTTGTCAGTTTAGACCTGTTCACACCACGGATGATACTGTAACTATTATGGTAATTACATATAAATAGTAATCATTCTAAATTCAAAAGAATAGTCCACATGACAGCTATTATGAAAATGACACAGAGGAACAAGATTGTTGGAATCAGTTCCAGAACTGTTTTCAGCCAATCAGAATTCACCTGACTTTAAAGAGCTTGAGCATTTAAACATCAAATGACAAAACTGCAGCGTGGACTTTATATTAAACAGAAAGTTATACACTGTATTCACACTAATAAAGTTAGCGTTATTGGTGTGTACAGGCCTTTATTCTTTTCATATGTAGCGTATTTACGTAACTGTATCTTTAAAATATTTTAATTCTTTCTGTTGCATGCTCAGTTATTAAAATGGCCTTGGGAAATAATTGCAATGCACTTGAACAGGAATATATTTATTTTTCTGTTTCTTTTTTTTATAAAAATACATTTTCTGAGACAGAAATTAGCACAAAGGTAGATCAGGTTTGTCATTATGAAATATTTTTCAATGATGGATCTCTTCACCAGTTACGTTGTACAAATTGCTCTGTACAAATATTTTACAATCAATCACAAAGAAAATACGAGTCCACTAAACAGATTACAAAAGATTAAATTAAGATACTATTATTTGTATTGTTGTATTATAAATTGTACTTCTTGGTGATTCGCTCTTTGGAGAACATCACTTTAATTAAATCTGAAAATCTTTGATGTGATGAGCATAGGTTTGCTATTTGTTTTAGAAAGCACAATCTGTCTTCAGCTTGCATGAGCCAGTAATAGATCATAATGCTTTCTGAGTAAAATCTGTCCACTGTTTTAGTAACAGATGCTGCTTAAGCCTGGTTGCAAGGCCTGGTTGTGTTAAGCTGCATGCAAAAGAGATGAATGTTTTAATACATCTAAAAAAATGTTTAAAAGGACCTTTAGGCTTGACCTGTGCACATAAATCCGATTTGTTTTTAAATCCAATCTTTCAGACCAAATGTCGTTCAGCGATGAAATTTGATCCGTTTGTACAAATAGTTTAGTATAAAGCCAATGTATCTAAACAAGTTGCTTTGGGAAAGATGTAAGAGTCCAGAAAACAAAAACAAAACCAAAAAATTCCATCAGCTCATGTCCTTTATGGTATATTACTACTGAACTCCAGAAGCACATGAGTGGAATTTTATATATTCATGAGTTAGCACATAATGAGAGAAAATCTTCATACAAAGCTTAAGACACTGCATTTTTTACTTTAATTTTTTTTTTTTTTTTTTAACTTTTCAAAAGCACTTTTGTTTAACTTTATAATCTGTATAATTGTTGGGTAGCAATTGTTTTCTGCACTTTTTCCTCAAACACATTTACGGATTTATGTTTATTATGTTTATTATATATTTTGTAAATTTCTGGGTGTTTTTGCTTAATAAATCTTTACCTTTTTTTATTATTTCTGTTGCTGGTATTTTTTTACTCTTGTCATTATGTGTCTGAGTTTAATTTCCAGTCCATATTGGGTTAATCTAAAACCAGCAGTATAGTAATTTTTCAACAATAAATGAGTTGAATAAAGCCTGACATGTTGGGTCAAACATTTAACCCAACTAAGCTGGGTCAGAACAAACTGGTGCTAGGTTTTTCCCTTTTTTGACCCAGTGCTGAGTTGCAAAAATGAGCCAAATTGGGTTGTTTTTGACCCAGCATTTTTAGAATGCAGAAAAAATGACTTGAAATCCAGTCAGGCTGAAGTTCATTCCAAAAAAAAATTAATTTTAAAACCACACATGGAAGTGGTTTGGATAGGGTTTGTAAAAATCAGATGCCATGTGTATTTTCTGACTACAAAAGCTCCTCTGACTAAAGATTTTAGACAAACACGCCAAAAAACACTGTCTTCTGTCTGTATGAAGTTGGCTGTCTTAGTGTTTTTTGTCATCTTGACTGATGAGGCTGATAAAGCTGTGGGCCACAACAACACAATGTGTTCGGCCCTCTTGCAGACTTCTCAAACACACCTCAGGGAAATCAGTGTTTTACAGCCCTTACATTTTCAGCCACAGCACCCAAACTCAGAGATTTTACAACAGTGAAATGCCTCCAGACAGAGGCAGGTGCTATGTCCGACTAATTATTGAGAAACAGCTCATTTATGAATTGAATTTTCCACATTCATAGGCGATTTTTAAACACTTATTGTTTTACCAGATTCACCTAGCAGATGTTGTTTCTGTCTGTTGAGTCGTATTTATTTAAGTGTTTAGAAGTTAACTGATTCCATGTTCCACAAATCCAAAACCATTATGTCAGATGTTCCCCTCATGAGAGCATATCCGGAATGAAAGTAGCGGTTTGTTTTATGTTTGTATGTTTTTGTTTTGTTTTGTTTTTGCACTAGAAAAGCCCCATGGTGCACTGCCATAGGCTATTAAAATCTGAATATGCAACAGGGTCATATACACATCATTTGCAATCGAAATCTGTGCAGCCTACAGAGGGCTATGGTCCATTTTACTGTTGCATTCACAGTTCACTAAGCATTCAACCACAAATTCGCTATGTGCTAATTATAGGTTTTTCTCTCACTTTTGGACTGGACGTAGATGCTTCATAGGAAAACAAGTTGTGTGCCAGTTGTTTTACACAAGAAACACATGGTTTCTCAATCTGGATCCAAACCTGAGTTAGTCAGACGTCTGTTTCGCAAACATCTTCAAAGGAGGATCTGTACCACTGGCTATATATTAGTCTCATAAAAAAGAAGTCATGATGGGATTGGAAAGGTCAGAACTAAATGCGTCTGCTGACCTCATTTCTCTTCTCTTTAGAATAAAGCAAAAACATCTGCCAAACAAACCTTTTTAAGACTGAGTGATGTAATGCAATTTAAAGATTGGCTTACATAAAAGTATTCTGATCCTTTTAAGCACGCATTGCAAGCACTAATATTTGTGTGTGATCCTTAATACCGACCAATTACCCAAGTCATGAGCGGCACTGGGGAACAATGCATTATTACTATTACATTGGGGAAACATCTGGTACACACTGACTAGTACATCAGGGAAAGTTTGGATGGCCAAGCAGCATAAATGTAATGGGGAAACTGGCAGGTTTTAAGGGCTGCTCTGTGATGGATGCTCATCAGGGCTGGAGGATAACAAGATGCAATGTTGACACTCTTCACTGAAAAGTAAGTTCAGGGACAGATGCACATTGATTAGAAAGCCATGTTTAGCCAGTGGAAAAACTGAATTCAGGAACGAAAGGGACAGACTATTGGAGATAAGAGGAGTAGGTGGGAAATTAAATAGGAAGGAAAGTAATACAAATATTTTGGGGATTATTTATGGCGGTTGTCACAACATGCTGAACTGAAAGTTTTTTTCTTTTTTTTTAAGTTTTGCTCTTTGGTGGAATTTATGCTCAAATGCACCAACTGATGTAAGGACTCATTTTTCACATGATGGCTGAACTGAGCATGAGCAATGTAAAGTACAAAGACAAAAATTACACAATACCATGTTTTAAAAGTGTTTCACATCCATGTTTGCCTTATGTTTCCCAAAGCCCCAACTGTAAAGCTCATGCATCCCTTCATCAACACCAAACCTGAATTATGAATTTTGGTGAAAACAAGTCTTCATAGTCATCAAGGATCATAAAACAAGCCTGGTAATTGAAATGTATGCTGTTCAAATCAATAATTTATTTTTAATTTTTTTTTGTATTTAGTTTTCTTTACAAAGGAACTGAAAAACATCTTGACATGAATCATGTTTAGTTATTCTTATTTTTGTTTCATATGTTTAAAAACAATACCCCATGGTATAATAATTTGTGACCATTTGAGGACTTGTAATGTTTGAATTTGAATCTTAAATTAGTTACTTGGTGAGTAATGAGTTCATGATAATTTTTGGAGTTTTTTTCTCTTTCTTTCTTTCTTTTACGTTAATGGTTAGAAAAATTTAATCTAAAGGAAATACACTGTAAAAATTTGTCCATAGTTATGACAAAAATAATCTTTGTATACATACATTCAAAGTGTCACAACATAATTTTATGAGTTTTGGGATTTTCAGCTTGTTTTTTTCATTAGTAACAAAGTGCAATTTAGTACAAAGTGGCTGAAAAGGTGCAATGAACTAATCACTGCAGTTGTCACTTTGGCAGCACTTAAAAAAAAAATTGTCATTTAAATTTGTCATTTAATTTTATTAAAAGTCAGTCATTTAATTTTCAATTTTAGTGACTTGAAATATTCAGTAGTCACTGAATCATGTCTGATTTCCCATGGGTCCAGTGGCACTCAAAAATATCTGACATTTAATCAAGCCTGTCTCTCTAACATTTTATTTTCCAAAAAAAGGACAAAACATTCAAAAGTCAGGTTTAAGTGTTCTTTGCTGTTTGTTTGATGAGGACTGTTTGGGAGGACCTTAATTCATTTATAGCTTTAAATTTATGAGAACATTTGAAAGCAGTCATAAATCAATCTGTGAGATTATGACATATTGGAATGAGTTCGTACCAATTAAGGGGTTTAAGCTCCTCGTTCAGTTGAAGTCACCTACAGCCACAGACTGTGAAGGCCATGAAGGACAACTTCAAAAACAAAACCTCTTTAGCCCAAAATATGAAGATGAAGGCAACTACAAAAGTCAAGGTCCTGTCTAGCAACAGATCATCATCATTAACCTCACTGTAATACTGTAGAATATTGTGACTTTCAGTATAAAACTGTTGGCTCAGACTTTGGAAAGTGTTTTAGAGTTCTGATCTTACGAATTAAATCTCTCCTGATGAACACTGACCTCAGAAAAGATTTTAAAAACACTATGCAGGCACTTAAAACTGCAAAGTAAGGATAGCAACATACAAGTGTAAGACTGGCATTCTACTAGCCATTTTCAGTCATTTATATAGTCGTTTGAGCAAGTCAGTTAATGCAGCCGTTTCTCGATGAACACTAACAGCTCCAGAAACTCTGCTTCTTGCTGAGTTGATTGTCTTTGACAACATCTAGCAAGGTCAACATTATCACTCAGTTGATAAAGGCGACCAGTGAGCTTCTTCCCATCCTGAAGTGTCATTGTCCTGCTCGCATCTGATACAAAATTTTTCAAAGCAAACTCTGTGCCACAAGCTTTCCCATGAATAACACAGATTGTTATTCATGGTAAAAATTACAATTGTGGGGTTCTCTGCACCAAAACGATTTCCCAATTCAGTCAGAAAGGAGTGTCACAAGCAGTCATTTGGTCTCTCTTTTTTTTTCATTTTTAATGGGTGCTAGTAACAGTCCTTTGACAGGAGAGGGTGAGGTTGGTGTGACCTTTCCTACCAAGTTATTGGACGCCAACTTTGCTTTGCTGTCTCAACCCAACTTTGGGTCAAATATTGACTAACCTAACTTTTAGGTTAACAAATTTTATGTAAAAATATAACCCAATGGTTGGTTTAGTCCATATTGGACCCAAAGTTGGGTTGAAACAACCAAGCATTTTTTAGAGTGTAGGTGATTTTTTGTAATGAAGTTTTCTAATAAAGTGAACCCTCACAATATGTCAACATCAACCCCAAATATTCTCCATCTTGCCCAGCCTGGGTCCTCTGAGAATCAGCATGGTCCCATTGTGCTGACAGTGGTGTAGCTGAACTTAGACATGGACGCTCCAGTGGCATTAACCTCATCATCACCTTCCCTGAACCCTTTTCTCTGGCAGGGCCAGCAGCAGCAGGAGAAGGTGGCGAGAAGTGCCTTTCGAAAGCGCTTGTTCATAAAGCAGTAGATGATTGGGTTGACACAGGCAGATGTGTAGGACAGCAGGTGAATGAATGAGATGGGGGCTCCAGAAAGAGCCCTGTGGGCCGAGGGAAGGTCGAATGCTTTCCAGGTGTTGACAGAGTACAGGGGCATCCAGCAGATGAAGAACATAGCCACAATGACAATGAGCATACGGATCACTCGCTTCTTGGCCATTAGTTTAGCCTCGGACGTGTTGCTACGAGGTCGGTCCAGCTTTGCGGAGCCTGTTGGGGTGAGTGCTGACATCTCTATTGAGCTGGGCCTCTTGGATACCTGGATGTAGCAGCCATCTCCATCATCACTGCTATATAAGGCAGTGGCACTGATACCATTTTTCATTCCTAAAGAGGAAACATAGCACATTCCTCAAGAAAAAATCTCAGAAGAATTATTTAGATAAATACAGATCAAGAGGAAGCTTACATTTTAAACCACATTTACATTTCCTGCTTAAAATTATTGAGTCAGTATGTTAAGGTCTTTCCATAATAAGTGTGAAAAAGCTAAACAAATATTGGACGCAATGACCCGCTAGAACAACAGACTGTATTGAGCATGAGCATAAAAAAAACACTGAAGTAGAGGACTTGTTTCCCACAAGAGAGATGAGTGGATGCAAATTTCTTGTTATTGTTGGTATTTAAGAACAGATTTATTCTCACGTGTTCAAAATAACATTTCTATTAAATCTCCACTGAATTATGTGATATGAAGAGCACTGTCTATTTTCTTCCTCAAGTGCGAGTGTTGTAGCACATTCACTCTAGACCTGTCAATCATGTAATCATATCTCTTTCCCTTCCATATATAAAAAAATAAACATTTTTCTACACATGAAATATGAAAGCAAATAGACCTATGATTGTGAATATATGTTTTCTGTATATGTTTTTATGTAGCTCATGGTATTTTTTTTTTTTTTTTAACAATAAAGGATGTTTATGACACATGACAAGCAGATAGTGTTCTATCCATTATAAAACATACAAAGAGTGCATATCTGCCTATTATAGAATCAAAATACATTTTAGATCACAACTAGAAGTTATAACAAGCACTCGATGCTTTTAAATTGGGTTTTGAGCAAAAACATTAATAATTACATTTTGAATGTCACTTAATGCGAATTGTACTTTTAATTATATTTTGTGTTTCTGATGAAGAACCAAATGTTATTTATATTAATTTAAGGCTGTATATTGAACAGCGGACGATGTAAACCATACAAGACACACACGCTACATGAAGAAAAACGCCTCAAGGTTACGTATGCAACCCTAGTTCCTTGAAGGAATGAGACGCTGCGTCAATCGCTTTGGGGAACGTCCCTGATGAGACGGACTCTATCGTGTGCAATCTGTCCAGCGGAAGGGAGTGACGTCACGGGTGGGGTGACGTAGCGACCAGGAAGCTATAAAAGCATGTGCCGTGCAGCTGGCTTCAGCTTCGAGTAGGAAAGCAAGCGCCGGAAAGGGTGCCGGGAGTATGGCTCTGCGACGCAGCGTCTCGTTCCTTCAAGGAACTAGGGTTACATACGTAACCTTGAGGTGTTCCTTTTCAGGAACTCGAGCTGCATCGAGCGCTTTGGGGAACGATGTGCCCACGCTGCCAGACTTCCAAATCCCTGCCTAGTGTGTATCCGAAGAGCACGGCTAAGGTGAGAGAACAGAAGAGCCCGGAGTGGCTCGCATATCAAGGTTATAGAATCTGACAAATGTAGAGGGCATGGACCACCCCACAGCGTTGCAGATGTCCAAGAGGGACACACCTGCAGAGAAGGCCTTAGAGGCCGCCATACCCCGAGAAGAGTGAGCCTTGGCCCCCAAAGGAGGGGGAAGACCAGCGGACTCATAGGAGACGTTGATAGCCTCGACTATCCAACGACTTAGGGTCTGCTTGGTGGCAGGAGAACCCTTTTTAGTAGGACCATAGCAAACAAGCAATTGGTCATATTTTCTCCACAGGGCAGCTCTATGGACGTATGCGTCCAGTGCTTGCACTGGACACATACAATTTAGCTTTTCCTGGTCTGGCTTCCGAAAGGGAGGAGGACAAAAGGCCTACAGTATGATAGGTTGTGGTGTAACAGAGGGAACTTTAGGAGCATAACCCGCTCGAGGGTATAAGAATGCTTTGGCCATACCAGGGACAAAGTCTAGGAAGGTAGGGGCCACCGAAAGTGCCTGAAGATCTTCAACTCTCTTTAGAGAGGTGATTACCAGTAACAGGGCAGTTTTAAGTGTCAGAAGACTATCTGAGATATCGTGTATTGGCTCGAATGGAGCTTTAGAAAGAGCCTCTAGAACCACAACCAAATCCCAGGGGGGAACACGGGATCATACTGGAGGTCTCAGCCTCAGCGCACCGTGGAGGAAACGTGTAACTAGGGTGTGTCTACCCACTGACTGATCATTGAAAGGGACATGGTAAGCAGCTATGGCCGCCAATTACACCTTTAAGGTGGAGTGGGTTAACCCCGCAGAGAGCCTAGCTTGTAAAAACTCCAGAACTGTACAAACTGGGCAGTTAACAGGGTCAAGGTGGCGGTCTCTGCACCATGAAGTGAACAGTTTCCACTTCAGGGCGTAGAGTTTCGTCGTGGAGGGAGCTCTGAATTGGAGGAGGGTCTCAACAACCTCGGTTGAGAGACCAGCTGCTAACAGTTGTGCCCCCTCAGGGGCCACACCCACAGCTTCCACAACTCCGGGTGAGGGTGAATTATCGTGCCCTGCGCCTGTGAGAGTAGGTCTGTCCTGATCGGTATCTCCCACGGAGAGCCGTCGAGGAGCGAGACTACATCTGAGAAAAATACTCGGCCCAGCCAGAACGGGGCTACTAATAACAGATGGACCCCATCCTGGCGTACTCTCGCTAGAACTCCCAGGAGCAGAGCGATAGGCCAGGTATGTACCATAGCGTCCAGTCCTAGAGGAGCTGGATGAACTAGAGAGAACAAGAGGGGACATTGCGATGTCTCCTGAGTTGCAAAGAGGTCCACCTGGGCTGTGCCAAATACACTCCATATCTGCTTCACCACCTCAGGATGAAGCATTGATTCCCCGGGCCGAGGCCCCTGCCACGTCAGTATGTCTGCTCCCACATTCAATCTCCCAGGAATATACACTACTCTGAATGAGAGGAGTTTGCCCTGAGACCAGAGAAGGATCTGGTGTGCCAACTTGTACAAGGGGCGTGAACGCAGACCCCCCTGGTGATTGATATAAGAGACCACTGATGTGTCGTCGGTGCGCACTAACACACGGTGACCTCTCAGGTCTGGGAGGAAATATTTCAATGCTCGATAGACTGCTAGCATCTCTAGGCAATTGATGTGCCATGTCAGATGGCGACCACTCCACAGACCGCAGGCAGGGTGGCCACTCATGACCGCACCCCAACTGGTGAGGGACACGTCTGTTACTAGCGTTACACGGCGACAAGGAGCTCCCAGCACCGGGCCCTGATTCAAGAACCAAGGTTTCTTCCACATGTCTAAGGCATGAAGGCATCGCTGCGTGACCTTGATAACTCGAAGTGGATTTCCCCTCGGGGAAAAACCCTTGGACTTGAGCCACCACTGTAAGGGTCTCATGTACAGCAGGCCAAAAGGTATCACGTTGGATGCAGCTGCCATCAGCCCTAACAATCTCTGGAATTGTTTGACAGTGAGTGACTGGCCTTCTTTGACTCTCTCGACTGATGTGACGATCGACTCGATCCCAGCAGGAGACAAACGTGCCTGCATCGTGGTCGAATCCCACACTATGCCTAGATAGGTGGTTGTCTGAACAGGAGAAAGTACATTCTTCTTGGCATTTAGTCTCAAACCCAGCTCTCATGTGTGCGAGAACGACATCTCGATGTCGAACCACCATCTGCTCTGATTGAGCTAGGATCAACCAATAATCGATATAATTTAGAATGCGGATGCCCTGCATACAGAGGGATACCAGAGCCGCATCTACACATTTCGTGAATGTGCGGGGTGAGAGTGCGAGGCCAAAAGGAAGTACTCGATATTGATAAGCTTTGCCCCCGAAAGCGAACCTAAGAAACTTCCTGTGTTGTGGAAGGATGGATGTGTGGAAGTATGCGTCTTTGAGATCTATTGTGACAAACCAGTCCTCGGATCTGATTTGAGCTACAACATGCTTGACAGTGAGCATTTTGAACGTTAGTGGCATAACTGAGCGGTTCAGGTGACGTAAGTCTAAGATCGGACGCAACCCCTTATCCTTCTTTGGAACTATGAAATACCGGCTGTAAAACCCGGATTCCCTGTCTAGAGGAGGGACCACCTCGATGGCCTCCTTCCTTAATAGGGTATTCACTTCTTGTTCCATAACCAAAGCCTGCCGCGGGCCGACTACTGTCGGTGTAACCCCGTTGAACTTTGGTGGTGGATGACCGAACTGAATGCAGTAGTCTTTTTCTATTGTACCCAGGACCCAATGAGATACATTTGGCAGTAGTTTCCACGCTGCTAAATAATCTACTAAGGGAATCAGTCTCTCGAGACTGACCTCTGGTGTAAGAGGCCCCCGAAGGGGCGGCAAGCATCCCAACTCCACTACGCTCGCGGGCGTAAATAACTGTTAGCAGCACTCACTGGAGGCCGCTGCGCCCTGAAACTCTGGCAGGGTCGGCAGACCGACCTCCTGAAGGCACTGAGGTGAGGCAGGTACCGTATAATGAAGTGGACCACGCTCTACCCCAGTAGGGGCTACCCTCTGGATCCTGGCGTCAGGATCTTTTCGTCGAGGTTCGTGGGGGAGCACAAGCGGCGACACTCTGTCTCTGCACTTCCCGGTATGAGGAGCCGGTATGTGGCATGGTCATCTCCTGCCCAGATGCACCACGAGAGTGACGAGGGAGGAAATTCTGGAACGCCGCCGCCTGTTTACGGGCCTCCTGGAACCTGACAGTATTGACTGTGTCGCCAAACAGACCAGAAGGCTGAAGCGGGGCGTCCAGGAGGCAGACCCTGTCTCGTTCTTTTATCTCTGACAGGGTCAGCAACAAATGCCTTTTCACGGCCACTAAGGCTGCGATAGACCACCCAATTGCGCGAGTGGTCTCTTTAGTGGCGTATAGGGAGAGATCAGCGGTCTTTCTAAGCTCTTCGATATCTTCAGACTTAATCCCCTCTCCCTCATCGATATCTCCCAGCAGGTCAGCTTGATAAGCTTGTAGGACTGCCATAGTATGAAGGCAAGCCCCAGCCTGACCTGCTCCCACATAACCTTTGCCCACTAGCGATGATGTAACTCGAAGAGGCTTAGTGGGCAATGTCGGAGCCTTTAGAGACGATGCCGAGCCGGGCGACAGATATCCCGCGAGCATCTGTTCGACCCGTGGCATCGCTCTATAACCCTGCTCTCCCAGCCCCATCACGTTGTAATGATGGGGCTGGCCCCAACAAATTTCATAGTGGAGATAGGGAAAATACGGAAGGCTCCGCCGTGGAGGTGGTTGCCTCGGCCCGCAGAATGCGTTCATCTAGTTTGGTTCTCTGCGGCTCAGATTGTTTTTCAGCAGGCCATTCGATTTTAAATTTATCTACTGCACTCGTAACCACCTCCAAAAGCTCCTCATACTGGGGCGACAGGGGTGGCGAATCCCCAGCAACAGTCTCTACATCGACCTCCTCGGAGGAAGAGAGGTGAAGAGCTGATCCCTCACCCCGAAAACCGAAACCGACGAGCGTGCTTCCGAACCCAGGGTTTTGGCGCCGGATCTGGCAGATGATGAAGGAGATAAGGACTGGCCCGTCTCCATTCCCTCTGACAGATCCACCTGCGAAACCCCACGAGTGCAGCAGCCGTTCTGCCTCGGCAGAAGCGAGGCCAGCACCGCGGGGAACGCTGGTGAAAGCTTTCTCCTCGAAGAGAGCACTCCGGGATCGAAGCGTCCGCATTGGCAATCGTTCACAATGCGGACAGTCGGCCCCCTCGAGAGCCGACTCAGCGTGATTCGATCCCAGGCAAGCCACGCACAGACTGTGTGTATCTCCACTCGTAATGGAGCGAGGGCAGGGAGGAACACACAATCTATAACATGGCTTGGAATCGTCCTTAATATGTTTGGTCTTTGCTTTCACTTTAGGCACATTGAGCTGTTTTAGCGATCTTTTAATGGCTAAGGGACAGACAACAATAAATAGGACCAACGGGACAGACTTTTGACATGCACACACAGCGCTTGCTGACGTCACCCCACCCGTGACGTCGCGCCCTTCCGTTGGACAGATTGCAAACAATATTCAGAGTCGGTCTCGTCAGGGACGTTACCAAAAGCGCTCAACACAGCTCGAGTTCCTGAAAAGGAACTGCATTACTGGTCAGTGCCACCTAGGGACCTGCATTAATTTGCAGAACAATTTGCAGGCAAACAATTGTTTCGCGATCAGTGTAAAAGCACCGTTTGTTGACCATTTGCCTTGATTTTTGCATCACGCTCTCGCTCAGTGTGAAACGGCCTTTAAGGCAGTTTGGCTAAATTAACACTTGTGGTGGTATAAGACGTAAAATTTTTACATTTAGAATTTTTTACTTCAGCTATTTTTGTGGGGGAGGGGTCAAATCTAAATTACTAAAATAATTCAAAATAATATGATTTTTTTTCTTTTATGTGTATTATTTTATGTAGAAATAAATATTCCACAATTTAGAGGTGAATGTTGTATAGTACCATGAAATCTCCTCAACATATTAAATATTAAATTTCGTATATTCAGAGTTGTTCACAGTGTTAAAGAGATGGATTCTCATGCTAAAAATTGCCAAAGTTGTAAAAAATAATTTAGAAGAATGAGTGAGAATTTCTGTGCCGAATATCTTACTTTGGGGTTCGTGGATCTAATGACGTAGAGGTCTAATGCGTTCGTTTTTCGATGGTGTAAAAGTTTGCGAGCCGAGATTTTTTTCAGTGATACAGTGTTGAACAGGGGACTTTTCCCCACGTGTTCCCTCAACCACAAAAAAACAAAAACAAAAATACACAAAAATTTTTTTTAAATACACTTACACATACAAATACTGGTGAATCCTTTCCTTTATGATTCCCAAACCTTGTGTCTTTCACTAAACAATAACCTTCATAAGACCTCACAGCAAGCTGTATTTTGACATTCTTGATTTGACTTTTTTTTGTTCAAATTGTTACTTATGAAATGTGAAATGAAATGACATTTCACTAATTCAAATGAAAACATTAATGGGTAGAGTGGTGACTCAGCAATGGAGTGTTTGAATGTTAGATTACTGCAGTGCAGTGGAAATGGGGGCATATTTAGAACAATAATAGAATGTGATTTAGAGTCGAACAGCGGAATTCAGGAGGGGACATAATATAAGCAATCCAGCAGATATTAACTTATGAAAGTTCCATCAATGAGCAATTTAAAGGTAATATTCAAGTTTATATTTCCTGCCTTTTTTCTTATTGCTTTTTTGAGGGTGGTTGCGGAAATGTTGCACAGCTGTAATTATATTTTTGAAAATCCAATAGGTCACATTTAATTACTTGGAAAATTGAGCTTCATTCACAAACAGGTGGACATGACTGTACAAACAAACAATTAAATCCTCAGGGTAGGTCATCTAATACAATCAAAGCGGTCAGTACCCTATGGGACAGTCTGGGGCTTACTAAAACATGACACTGAATTAGACTCTAATGTGTTATTGACTTCATAAATGTCTCACCACTCTGTCCCATCTTCTCCTCCAATTCAAACTGTATTCCACGGTAGAGTTCTCGAGAAATAAGCCCATAAGCGATGATCATCACCACTCCAGGAATGAAGAACAGAACAATTAGCAACAGGATGCACCTGAAACACAAGGGGACGTGAAAAGTGTTTGAAACCTTGTTTAAAGGATTAGTTTACCCAATTGTAAAATTTCGTGAAAATGTAGTCACCCTCAGGCCATTCAAGATTCCAAGATTAATGGGAACATATTTGGAGAAATTTAGCATTAAATCACTTGCTCTGCAGAGTTCAATGGGTGCTGCCAGAATGAGTCCAAAGAGCTTTCCATCAATTAATGTCTTGTGAAGTTAAAAGCTTCATGTTTGTATGAAACAAATCCAACATTAAGATGTTATTAATTTCAAATTGATGCAAATGATTAAATATGTCTTCTATCCATAATATTGTTTTCTCCAATTAATATTGGTCTCTACTGTATCAGAAAAGAAATGTGCCAGATCAAACACTGTATGTAACTGAAAACAGTTCAAAATAGTTTAAAACAAATATGCCAGTGATTTTTTATTTGTATTTATGTATTTATTTATTTAATGAAAGTACAACAGGAGATGTGCTTTTTCATGAGAGGAATCATTATTATAGGTCGGGGTGCTGAATGTCGGTCCTGGAGAGCCACAGCCACGCAGAGTTTTCTTTTCTTTTTTTTTCTTTTTCTTTTTTTTAACCCTAATCAAACACACCTGAACAACTTAATCAAGGTCTGAAGGGTAACGTCTCGGTTACGTACGTAACCCTCGTTCCCTGATGTTATGTCGACCGACAAATGGGGTCTCACTTGGGAGGCCAATCATCTCTGATTTTAAGAGAAAACGCCAATGAAATTGGCAAGTGGATTAACACACCTGAGCCACTCCCCGTGCCAGCGGGTACAAATAGAGCGACAGGTGCATCCACTCATTAGGTTTTACGCTGAGGAGCCGAGAACGTGTCCCGGCAACAGCGAATGGTTCAAGGTTGTGGCATGGGGACATAACGTCTCCGTTCCCTCCATCAGGGAACGAGGGTTACATACGTAACCGAGACGTTCCCTATCTGTCGGTCACTACGAGTTATGTCGACCGACAAATGGGGTCCTATGGAAAACGCCATAACCTGAACCTCGTCACAACCCTGAGGCGCTGCAATTGTTGACAAGCCTTGGCCTGCCACAAAAGCTACGCTTAAGGTCGTAACCTTCCCAAAGCCCCAGCGCAAATTCACTGACCTTGGTACCGAAGGGGCCAAAGGGTGAGTACATCGCTGCTGGAGAAGGCCATACTGCTGTTCCGCCCACATAAAGTAAATGGAAGGGATTTCAACCTTCAGTGAAAGATTGCTTCAAATCTTCCCTATTCGTTCTTTCAGCTGGCAAGACAATGGGGAAGCGAGCCTTTAGGAAAGGTCGCTACGGAGACCACATCCTACCTGTAGGGAGGTGACATGTGGATATACCGATATGGACTGACCCAGGGGGCAGTACTACATGTGGAAAGGGTCTCTGAGGCAGGTCCTACCTTGGAGTAGGGATGGAACGGCTGCCAGAAGAGACTGACAGAGCGATCTGTCAAGGGAAGACACGGGTTTGCCAAGAGGGAAACCTTACCGTGGAAGAATACACATATGGGATTACCCGTAGGGAACCCAGCCATATGGACACCTAGCCCAGTACAGGGGCTGACCGGCTCCGGGCATGCTAACGCCAGTACTGGGCCTGGCGACAGACTGCTCCGCCAAGTCTGACGCCGAGGGTGCTGGAGGATGCTCGACCAGGGTACGCCAACCGGGGAACTCTACTGGGAGAAGAAGGCGCTCACATCCCCGTGTTAGGGGGAATGGCGCAGCAAGCGAGACACCCAGCCAGCCCTTCCCGCCAATTACCTGTTACCCAACACACGGGAGGAAACTGGCTCTACACGGAGGTTGTAAAACCTCGCAAAGGTGTTAGGTGTCACCCAGCCCGCAGCTCGACAAATGTCTGCCAGAGAGGGGCCGTGCGCCAAAGCATAGGAGGAGGCCACACTCCGTGTGGAGTGGGCCCTCACCCCCAGGGGGCACGGCTCGCCTTGGGAATGGTAAGCCAAGGCGATGGCGTCCACTATCCAGTGGGCCATCCTCTGCTTAGAGACAGCCTTCCCCTTCTGCTGACCTCCAAAGCAGACCAGGAGCTGCTCAGAGCTTCTGAAGCTCTGGGTGCGGTCCACGTATATGCGAAGCGCTCTTACGGGACACAGCAACGACAAGGCTGGATCTTCCTCCTCCAGGGGCAGCGCTTGCAGGTTCACCACCTGGTCTCGGAAGGGAGTGGTGGGAACCTTGGGCACGTATCCAGGCCGGGGTCTCAGGACAACGTGAGAGTAGGCCGGCCCGAACACAAGGGACTCTTCACTTACCGAAAATGCTTGGAGGTCCCCGACCCTCTTGATGGAAGTGAGCGCGATCAGGAGCGCTGTCTTGAGAGACAGGAACTTCAGCTCAACTGAATCCAGCGGCTCAAAGGGACCCCTCTGAAGTCCCGCCAGGGCAATAGAGAGGTCCCAGGAGGGAATCAGGGGTGTCCTAGGAGGATGTAACCTTCCGGCACCCCTCAGGAACCTTACGATCAGGTCATGCCTCCCCAGGGACCGGCCGTCCACTGCATCGTGATGGGCTGCAATCACCTTCAGGGTGGAGGGTGACAGCACACGCTCCAGCCTGCCTTGCAGGAAAGAAAGCACGACTCTGACCGGGCATCTCCGGGGGTCTTCCCGGTGAGAAGAACACCAATTCGTGAACAGACTCCACTTCAGAGCATAGGCCTGCCTCGTAGAAGGGGCTCTAGCCTGAGTGATAGTGTCTACCACCGCTGGGGGCAGATCACTTAGGTCTGCCGCGACTCGTCTAGAAGCCACACATGGAGGTTCCAGAGATCTGGGCGCGGGTGCCAAATGGTGCCAAACCCCTGAGAGAGAAGGTCTCTCCTCAGGGGGATGCGCCAGGGAGGGGCTGTCACGAGGAGCATGAGTTCCGAAAACCAGGTCCGGGTGGGCCAGTAAGGCGCAACCAACAGGACCTGTTCCTCGTCCTCCCTGACCTTGCACAGTGTCTGTGCGAGCAGGCTCACTGGGGGAAACGCATACTTGCGTAAAGCCCGAGGCCAGCTGTGTGCCAGTGCATCTGTGCCCAGGGGGGCCTGGGACAGGGAATAGTACAGCTGGCAGTGGGAGGACTCATGGGAAGCAAACAGGTCTACCTGGGCTTCCCCGAATCGACTCCAGATCAGCTGGACCATCTGGGGATGGAGTCGCCATTCCCCGGGGAAAGTGAGCTGTCGTGAGAGCACGTCGGCTGCACGATTGAGCTCCCCCGGGATGTGGACAGCGCGCAGCGACTTGAGCCACGTCTGACTCCAGAGGAGGAGATGACGGGCGAGTTGAGACATGCGACGTGATCGTAAACCGCCTTGTTGGTTGATGTACGAAACAGCCGCAGTGTTGTCCGTGCGGACCAACACGTGCTTGTCCAGCACTAGCGGACGAAACCGTCGCAAAGCTAGATGCACTGCCAGCAACTCCAGGCAGTTGATGTGCCACAGCAGTCGAGGTCCTGTCCAGGACCCTGAAGCTGCCTGCCCGTTGCATGTCGCGCCCCAGCCCGAGTTGGAGGCATCTGTTGTGACAACAACGTGCCGGGACATTTGTTCTAAGGGCACGCCGGCCCGTAGAAAAGCAAGGTCCGACCAAGGACTGAATAGGCGGCGACACATCAGTGTGATGGTGACACGATGTGTACCGCAGCGCCATGCCCATCTCGGGACTCGGGAGTGTAACTAGTGCTGAAGTGGTCTCATATGAAGCAACCCGAGCGGCGTGACTGCGGCTGCGGATGCCATATGCCCCAGGAGCCTCTGAAAGTGTTTCAGCGGTACCACTGTCCTGCCTCTGAAGGAACTCAGGCAGTTCAGCACTGAGTGGGCACGCTCGCTGGTGAGACGTGCCGTCATACTCACCGAGTCTAACTCCATACCGAGATAAGAGATTCTCTGCACAGGGGAGAGCTTGCTCTTCTCCCGGTTGACCTGAAGCCCCAACTGACTGAGGTGCCGAAGCACGAAGTCCCTGTGATCGCACAACTCTTCTCGGGGCAGGGCCATAATGAGCCAGTCGTCGAGATAGTTGAGGATCCTGATGCCCACTTCCCAAAGTGGGGCAAGGGCGCCCTCCGCGACCATCGTGAAGACACGGGGGGACAGGGAGAGCCCGAAGGGGAGGACCTTGTACTGCCATGCCTGACCCTCGAAAGCAAAGCGCAGGAACGGTCTGTGACGAGGGAGGATAAAGACATGAAAGTACGCGTCTTTCAGGTCGATCGCTGCAAACCAGTCCTGGGGCTGGACGCATTTGATAATGCGTTTCTGCGTCAACATCCTGAACGGGAGCTTGTGTAGGGCCCGATTCAAGACTCGCAGATCCAGGATAGGTCGAAGGCCACCGCTTTTCTTGGGCACGATGAAGTAAGGGCTGTAAAACCCCGTCCTCATCTCGGCTGGAGGGACCGGCTCGATTGCATCCGTCGCCAGGAGGACAGCAATCTCCTCGCGCAAGACAGGGGCGTCCTGGACTGCCACCGAAGTCTCGAGCACGCCATTGAACTTGGGGGGTCGCCGGGCGAACTGAATCGCATAGCCGAGTCGAACCGTCCGGATGAGCCAGCGTGACGGGTTGGGCAGCGCAAGCCACGCTCCCAGATACCGTACAAGTGGCACCAAGGGGACAGTCGACATACCCGCAGTGGTGCAGCGATGGGGAGTCGTGCGGGAAGGCCCAGAAGGCACTGCGTCCTGGGTCATCGCAAGCACACTCCCCGTGTTCCCGGAGGAACTGGCCAGAGACGCATGGAGAGGCATTGCATCTCCGAACCGCGAACTCTTGGCCGCTGGCGAAAGGGGGCGTCGTGGGTGAGAATGAGGAAGCTTTGCGTCGCTCATTGTCAGCCCACGAGCCTTGCAACTCGGAGGAAGGAGAAATTGCTCTTCCAATGAAAATGTGGGTGCCACTGGCCGTTCGACCAGCGGCGGAACAGAACCAGAAGATTCTCCACCCGGCCCTCCTCCGGGGGAGGGAGTGGCGCTCTCTCCGCCATCTCCTGAAGAGCAGTTCTCCGCATCTCCGAGTTGCCCGTGTCAGGGCCGCTTAGTCGACTTCCTCGAGGACTTTGCAGCCGGGAGTGACACGGGGGGCGCCGCTCTCCTGCGCGGGGCTCGACGCGCCGGCCTCGAAGAACTCTCAGCACGGGGCGGAGCTGGTGTGGAGGACGCAGGGAGGCGCCCTCGGCGACGAGCAGGCTGAGGCACTGCCTGCGACGGAATGGTGGCAACCGGAGGATCACGTCGTGGCAAGATGTGCTGTATGGCCTCAGTCTGCTGTTGTTCTGTCAGGAACTACTGGGCACAGCCCCTGACAGCGTCGCCCCACAGGACAGCCTGGGACATGGGAGCATCGAGAAAGTGCACTTTGTCAATGTCTCTCATACAGACCAGGCTGAACCTGAAACGGCACTACTGGACCACCAGAGTGGACATCGCCTACCCGAGGGACTGCGTTGTGACTTCCGTCACCCAGAAGGGGGAGGTCAGTCGCCATGGGCAGCTCCTGCATCAACCGCGGGTTGGTCCTACCCTCGTGCATTGTTAAAGCCTTGGCTTGTTGGGTTTGCAGGATAGCCATGGCATGCAAAGCAGAGACAGCTTGGCCCGCAGCACTGTAAGCCTTGGTAGCGAGCGCGGCCGACAGCTTACAGACCTTGGGTGAGGGGCGCGGACTATCCCTCCCAGTGGCGGCGTTTTGCGGACACAAGTGCACCGCAATCGCACTCTCCTGCTGGGGAATGTCAACACACCCCTAGCTGCCTCGCCATCGAGGGTAGTGAGGACGGAGGAACGAAATGA
Organism: Carassius auratus; assembly: GCF_003368295.1. Classification (NCBI taxonomy): domain Eukaryota; kingdom Metazoa; phylum Chordata; class Actinopteri; order Cypriniformes; family Cyprinidae; genus Carassius; species Carassius auratus. The sequence continues at coordinate 26,517,382 of NC_039276.1, forward strand.
GCTGCTTACGGCCGTAAAAGGGGCCATCCACGACTACATTACTTCCCCATGCACATCCGGGAAGAAAGGAACCAGAGTAAAACGCGGTTGTGAGTCGCGCTCCACACCGAGAACCAATCAAACAGCCATGAGCACTCAGGGCTGGGCGGTGCATTCACCTCCATCCAGATGCTCACAGCTGCCCGGGCAAGCACGGCTGTCAACTCTGGGTCCAATTCGGCAGTGGCGACAACACCCGAGGGGGGCAGCCCCGCCGAATCTTCATCCACAGAGGTCAACAGCCCATCCCCGATGCTGCAATCGACATCTGATCTCCGGCGGCAAACTGAATGACCCGTTGGGACTGCCATAAGACAGCCCAGCAAAATCACCCAGCAGCTGCACAGGACAAACACTGCGGAAGGGGTAAGAGGTCCGTGGGGCGTGGCCCGGTGGAGAAGCTCTCACTGTCACCTTCAAATCTCCCAGAGCACTAGCCGGCGGTCCTCTGCTCGAGACAGAGAAACCAGAACGGGTAGTGACAGAGGGGTCTGCTCCCTTCCCTTTAAGAAAGGGGAGACGCGATCACAGCGTTGCCATGGTCACACACGCAGTGCGTGCATGAACCATCCACGAACGCGCCTTCAGCGTGCTGAATGCCCAGACACGGAAGAGAGCGAACGTGGCCGTTGTCAGAGAACAGGAAACGACCGCATCCAGAAGGACGCGGACGAAACGGCGTCTTGAAAAAGACGCGAATCGTCCGCGATTTGCTCTTTTAGGAAATCTGCTCTCTTAGTTGAAGCGCCCAGGGGAATCGCTGAAAGGGACACCGCTGTTTGCGCCGTACCGCCAACCAGAACAGCTTCCCGACACAGCAGATGAATGGCTTTGTGGAGTATAACGGCTTTCATACAACCACTCGGCTCCGAAGCAAAAATCTAATGAGTGGATGCACCTGTCGCTCTATTTATACCCGCTGGCACGGGGAGTGGCTCAGGTGTGTTAATCCACTTGCCAATTTCATTGGCGTTTTCTCTTAAAATCAGAGATGATTGGCCTCCCAAGTGAGACCCCATTTGTCGGTCGACATAACTCGTAGTGACCGACAGATAGGGAACTAGAAAGCTACAGGCAGGTGAGATTTAATTAGGTTTTGGGGCTGAACTCTGCAGGGCTGCAGCTCTCAAGGACCGGAGTTAGCTACTCCTGTTATAGGTTAAGGCCAGAAGTGATAGTTTAAAAGTCAAAATGCCTTAACGATTTATTTATGTATTAATTGCTGGATTGGAGTCATGTACATTACTTGTTGACTATTGTGATGTTTTTATCAGCTGTTTGGACTCTTATTCTGACAGCGCCCATTCACTGCAGAGGATCCACTAGGCAAGTGATGTAATGCAAAATTTCCATAAATCTGTTCAGATGAATAAATAAACCCATTTACATATTGGATAACCTGAGGTTGAATACACATTCAGCAAATTAGCATTTTGGGTTAAACTTTTCCTTTAAGATATATATAATCCCACTCACTGATATATTTATCCTAGGATAGCCACTTGTCTAATTTAATGAAAACTGTTTCACATAGATTATCCAAAACAGTGTTTGTTTGTTTTTCTACAAGTTATTTGTTTATTCTGATTATATTTCTGAATTAATTTAAATATTGATAATTATCATCAGAGATGTGTGGTCATGCATTCACATAGCTTGAAGGGAACATAATTGTTATGTGCCTAACAACACCTTTTCCCTGTAGCAAAACTCTTTTTATGCCCAACCTTGCTGTAACTGAATATGCAGAAAGAATAAGAAAAAATTACAAGCAAACTCAGAGCATTGAACACGGAGAGAGAGTCCTGTTGTTCCTTGCTGTCTACCTAGCAACAGCTATCCTAAAACATAAATGTGCCACAAACTGATGTTTTACTCCCTGGCTCCCTATAAGAGTGCTGCAGAATGACTCTGTTTCTGTCTTTGCCTCTCATCTTAAGACAAACACGGACAATGATGTTATATGAGTGATAGGATTATTTCCCATGAAAGGAGATTTCAGAGTTCAAAACAATTTAAGCTCTAAGGACAACATCTGTGACATGCTCTTTATTACAACAGACAATCGTTTTAAGTATGTTAGTATACAAAAAAATATCAATTAACACAATGTTTATGTTTTGGATAAAGTATAGTAAAAACTGTAATATTGTAAAATATTTGAATATTAAAATAACTCTGTTTGTTTGTTTGTTTTTATTTACAAAGTTGCAATTTTAGGATCATTTCACCAGTCTTCAGAGTCAGATGATCCTTCAGAAATCATTATAATATGCTGATTTGCTGCTCAAGAATCATTTCATGTTTTGAAAACAATGGTTGCTGCTTAATCTTTTTTTTTTTTTTCTGAAATATTTGGCAGTGTAGACTCTATGACCCTATCAAAAAACTGCTTCCAAATATTGTTAGTTCATGCATCGCAGCCTGACACTTGATGTAAACTGTCTGAGCTGTGTTGTAGTGGTTTGTGCATGTGCTCAGGAGATATGCACTGCTGTCTCTGGAGGAACCAGATTTGAGTCTGATCTAGGTCATCTCCCTTGTCCACTTGACTGTCATATAAAATAAAAGCCTATGAGCACTCACCACGCTTGCTCCACCTCGCTCTTCGGCCAGTCATGACGGCACATGTGAGCTGTAATATTGTTGGGCTTGGTGAACTTAACTAGTGTGCTGAAGATGGGATAAGGTGTCATAATGAGGAAGGATAGGACCCAGGTGGAAGCGATGACTTTGTAGGCATGGGATCGGGTCTGCCATGCCCGGGACTTTAGTGGGTCGCAAATGGCACTGTACCTCTCAATGGCTATTGCCACCAGACTGAAGGTAGATATGCAGACAGAGATTCCTGTAATAAATAAATAAATAAATATACAGAATATATAGTAATTTTAACCATAAAAGACTGAAATGCTATGGTAAGAATCTGATGACTGGTTGATTAGTAAGTTGCCTTACCATATATGGTTGAAAACTGTAAGAAATCTAACAAGACATTTCCAAATTTACAGTAATTATGCAATAAGCAATTTTACAGTTAAAAAAAAGTTAAATGTACAGTTTTGGAAGTGAAAAAAACATATTGTAATTGACAGTGGAATCCGTAGATGGCATTCACAGAATAAACACTGTGTAACAGATCATATTTAATGTTTTTTTTTTTTTTTTTCATTTAAGTTTCTTAGTTTTTCTTAGTATTTATTGGTTATAGTTCAGGGTTTTATGTTGATGTTTACTGCATTATTTTAGTGTCATGCTTTTTTTGTCAATGTATCCTATAGCTATCCTATAACTACCCTTGTAAATGTAACTTAAATCCATAATAAAGTAATGCTACCGTGTTCTGTGCATTTCATATTTCCCATACATTTTAGTGAATTTGCACAAAGAAATTGGCACCTTTGCATTGAACCAGGAGTCAAGATCTTGTCTATATGGTTTATCCACCAAATTGTCTGATTCAATTGCTCGTATCGCCCTATGTATTCAATGCAACTTCTTATTTTTTTCCCCCAAATTGTATTTCCTTATATAATATAAAGCTTAGTTAGAAACTGAATAGTTAGTTTGTTGGCAGGTGATGTAAAGCCAGATTTCCGACAGTCTCTCATGTCTGTGGAATTACTGCCCCAATGACCCGAGAGCTTTGAGCTGATTTCGCCCTCCACATCAGAGCTCATACCAAGGAAATTGTTCTTTCCTTTACAAATCCCCTTCCTTCTCCACCCCCTCAAATAACAAACAGTGAGAAGGAGGTTGTGGTTGGCACAGCGTGTTGGATGTGCTGCCCTGTCGCACTCTGACACTGTGTGGGCCACAGGCACTCGCACACACTCAAGCAAATAAGATTTGCTCTCTTTGAACTGTGTCACCTCCAGGGCCTCGACCAGATAGTCAACATAATGCAGGAGAAAAACATCCTTTAGAAACGCTATCTGATCACCCGTGTATGCCAGTAAAACTGTACCTGAATCGTTCCTTGTGCCTGTGACTTTTATGCAATGCAAATCAATATTGTCCACTGATGTCCAAAACAGAATTGTCTTTCATTTTATTTATTTTTTTGCCCCTTTGCCAGAGGTCCATGTGTGTCAGATCTGACCTTGGCATTGTCCTGGCTGTTGCTGGGTGAGCCTTTACTGTCATTTAGGGAGGTAGTGATCCATGAAAATGTGCAGATCAAGCTAGATGCATGCAAACATATGTCTACATCAGTGGCCAATTTCTCAAAGCGAGTGTAGGTGCCAAAATCTGACATCCTGGTAATTGTTTTGCAGATGAAGAGCAGTCTCACCTAGCCAGTTTGACTTGTGTTTTAAAGTGTGGCTCATATTGCAGATTATTTGTGTTGTTTTTACAGTACAGTATTGTTAATAAACCAAACCCTGAAATACATGATACCATAATAATAGATTATTATTTAAAATACTGTACAATGCAACAGTTTCAAGTTGTGCAGGAAACACCAATAAAGAGAAAACACAAATATTGTGCAAATGAAATTATGTTATATAAATGTTTCATGAATTACTAAGTTAAATCAAAACAGAAAATAATGATAATAATAAAAAACACTTAAAATTAGAATCAGTTCAGATTCTGCTGTAAACCAACTGAAAGACAATAGTGTCATAATAGAGCTTAAGTCTTAAGATTAAAGTTCTGAAGATCTAGGTGAGAGAACTTGAAGCTTGTGATTTTACCAGTGCTTATGAAGGTCCCATAAGCCAGCAGAATATCCAGTGCAAAGAAGTTATTTTCTTTGTGATTTAGTGGGCTACATTAATAACATGCTCATTAAAGGTTAGAAGACATGAAAGTTCAACTCACCCATAAGATAGGCCACAATCTTGCACATGGCAGCTCCAAAGATGAAATCTTCCAACAGGTTGGGAATAAGAGTGAAGGGCATACAGAAAATAGCCATCATGAGATCACTAATGGCCAGGGAGAGCAGGAATGAGTTGGTCACCGTCCGCATTCGCTTGTTCACCACCAAAACCACAATGATGAGCAGGTTACCAAACACACTCAGCAGGAATATGAGAGAGTACAGCAGTATGCGGAGCAAATCCATTTCTGAAAGACAAAGATCAAATAACAGATTAACATATTAAAGGCAAGGAAAACAAGACAGCCAATGATACATTAAAAAACTATAGACTGTAAAGATGTGGGAGGCTCAGTTTAAAATCACCAATTAAATCACTTTTAAATATATCAGATCACTGCATATACATTTAATTATTATAATACTCAAAAGGACTAAGAAAAGGACTTAATAAACTCTCCACACTCTCATTTGATTACTTGTTGAGTTCATTTTTCACACAGTCCACAATTGCCCGATGGTAAATTATATGTTATTGCTGGCACATGGTAATTTCCAAAATGTTGTGCTGCCAAAAAATGTAACTAAATCTTCCTTCCTGAAAGGGGGGTAAGATATGACCAAATAAAACAGAACAATATTCGTAACAATTTAATTAATCATTGTGACATGTTAGGTAGAGTGTTTAATTAACAAGCAACAAGTAATAACCCAAAATAAATGTACAGTACTGGACTAACTAAAATCAGACTGCATGGTTCCTGCCACTGCATTTTACAATCAGTCAATCAACTAATTAATATATATTTTTAATGATTAATTTAATAATAATAATTATTATTATTTATTTATTTATTATTATCATTATAATTATTATTTTCTGTACTTCACAGTGACTGGATCTAACCCCCCATAAAACATACATTGTTTTAGAAAGTTAATCTATAAATTTGCTACATGCTGTCAGGTTTTCTTGCTAACTTACTGAATTTTTAGAAGTGATGAGTGCCTCTAATGGTCTTCAATGCAACCTCAAGCTGGTAATGGAAAATCTAGCCATCATGAAATAACATCCTCCGAATGTAACAGCTCACTCAAACACTTAAAGCTCTGTATTTTGTTCAGACAAGGCTGATTGATTGTGTTTTTCTAGCTGATCTCTGTGGCCATAAATCAGAATTTTTTCATAAGGAATAATTCTTTCTGACATGGCCCATCACTTTGTTTAAGCAGGAGGTGGAAAGTTGATATCTGGAACTGAAATGCTAATGTATAATTGGAAAGCTGTCTGATTGTGAATCGATCAGAGGGAACTACAGTGACTAATGTCCTTCATGTTAATAGATAAAATCGATAGTTTCATAGTATTCATATCCTAAATGATACAGATCTATCTATGCAGGAAAATGTATTAGTTACAATTTTGTAATATATACAGGCATTGTTGAGAAAAATAAATAAATCTGCAGACATTTCAAATAGACTATAATACATTTATCGGAAATACACTGGCCATCTTTTCAGAATTGTTGTTTTTTGTTGTAGTTCCTACAGAGCTGACATGGACGGGTTTAATTTCCACTGAGTTTAATAAATACAAGACATTTCACACCAGACAAGAAAATGTCACAAAATAAACAAATAAAACAAAACTGGAAAAAGCTATTCAAATATTACTGATCAGAAAAGTGATTGTATTTTATATGACATTTAAAAATAATTACTTTTTTTTAGTTTGACAGGACAAAATGTAAGAAACCAGTTAGAAGTGTACAGCTGCTGTTAAATTAGACTTTGAGCATGCAAAATATCTACAGGCACAGCAATGGTCGTGATATGACATCATGCTCTATAGCTTCTTTTTTCAAAACATCATCTATATGTTAATATCAACATATAACACATCCAAAAGGTAAAATGTGCTGTCTATGCCACTTTTCTGCTACACTTTAATCCTGAAAATGTCAAGTTTGTATTCTTTTAGTTCAGCTAGGGGCTCATGCTGATATTCTATTGGTCACACGTCTTCACGCAATATAAATTTGCAGGGCAGAGTTCACCAAACTTTTACTTTGGAACGTAACAAAATGTGAAACTTCTTTGTATGAGGTTGTGTGTCTGGCCTCCCACATTTGCATGTACATGTATGGAAGTCAAGGGATGAAAAGTTCAGTGTGACCGGCCCTTAAGGATGAATCGTTGAAAAATTACATATTTGATGAGCCTTTATTCTGAATACGAGCACTATTAAGAATACACCTTAATGTCTACAGTGGTTATAGCTTGACATACAGTATATGTGATTTTTTTATTTATTTTTTTATAAACATTCCTCTGATATTGCATATTTTTAGTCAATATGGTAATTTTGGTAAATTTTTCTTTCTTTTGTGGAACGCAAAATATATAAGAAGCTGTTTTCAAATGTTTTATTGTTTACAGTAAATATCAATGGACCCCTTCACTGTATGAGACATTTTTCAAAGTCTTAAAGGTGAACTGTCACTTTAAGGCTTATTTTGCTCTGGCTCTATTGACTTTTGTACATTGTGTGACATATTCCAACTGCTTTTCATCACTGCCTCTGCAGAGAGCAGTCAGTGTGAGTCAGCATGAGCAGAGAGGATTATGGGATGTGAACAGTCATATCCTGTTTGTGGTTTAGTCAGGCTAAAGCAATCAATTGAGGCCACGTTTGACTACAGCTCAGGGTTCTGTGTGCGCTCCATTACTGATCGCCTGTAGCCACTGGTCTTAAAGGATTAGATCCACCAAAATGCTGCTGATATCCTCAGGACTCATGAGAGATGTGGTCCACACGAGTGGCTCGACTAAAATCGATCTCTCACTTTCTCTGTCGTTGGTTATCAAGTATCCTCCACATGGCACTATACTCTCTGGTACACATTAGCCTCACTATGTGGGTAAAGTGTGAACTAAACTGTTTGAGAATTGCTGTGAATTCTGTCATAGTTGTGGGTTTCACAAAACTTGTTAGAAAACCACGACGTGTTGCCTTGGGATGGGATTGACTTGATTTAGGGTTAAAAAAGCATGCATCATCATTGCTGGTAATTGGATTAATTTACCATTTTGAACTCACTATTCATCAGGCTTTAATTAAAAAAAATAAATGCATAAATGTACCAAAGTGTCCCTTTGAGGGAACTGCTCCAGCGACAAGCTGTTTTTTTTTTTTTTTTACATTTTTCACAAGCTGACCTTTTTTTCTAATAATTGATACCTCTCAGGATGTCAGTTCCTTGTGAAAAGAAGTACATTTCATCATACTTAAAGGGTTAGTTCAGTCAAAAAGGAAAATTATGTCATTTATGACTCACCCTCATGTTGTTCCAAACCCGTAAGACCTCAGTTTATCTTCAGCACACAGTTTAAGATATTTTAGATTTAGCTCGAGAGGTTTCTGTCCCTCCACTGAAACTGTGTGTACGGTATACTGTCCATGTCCAGAAATTTAAGAAAAACATCATCAAAGTAGTCCATGTGACATCAGAGGGTCAGTTAGAATTTTTTGAAGCATCGAAAATACATTTTGGTCCAAAAATAACAAAAACTATGATTTTATTCAGCATTGTCTTCTCTTCTGGGTCTGTTGTGAGTGCGTTCACTGCAGTGTAGTAATATCCGGTTCGCGAACGAATCACTCGGTGTAACCGAATTAAACTGTGTTCCGAAAATGAATGGAGGTCTCACGGGTTTGGAACGACATGAGGGTGAGTCTTTCATGACATAATTTTCCTTTTTGGCTGAACTAACCCTTTAAGTGTAAACTGAATATTTTTTTGTTTTGTTTTGTTTTTTTAACTGAAGGTTAATTGCAAATAAATGATAATAGTTTACATTTAAATAGTAAATCATAGTTACAGTTTAAATATGATAGTTAACATATTGAAGAGTAATTTTTAAAGCATGACAGTTTTAAAAGTTTGTCAGGAAAAGCCGATTGAAAGTATGAAAGTAAATTTAGCATTTTATTTGGAAATCAAGGAGTCTGAGAAACACAGAAACCAAAGTTCAGTGTGAAGTTTCCAAAGTCAGAGATGATTTGGGTGCCGGGACGTCTGCTTGTGTTGCTACATTGTGTTTTATCAAGTCCAAAGTCTACCAGGAGATTTTGGAGCACTTTATGGTTCCATCTGCTGACAAGTTTTATGGAGATGCTGATTTCATTTTGCAGCAGGACTTTAGAACCTGTCCACAGTGTCAAAACCACTTCCAAGTGGTTTGATGACCATGATATTACTGTGCTTGATTGGCCAGCCAACTCACCAGACCTGAACCTCAGAGAATCTATAGGGTATTGTGAAGAGGAAGATAAGTAACATCTGACAAAATGTACAGAGGAGCTGAAGGCCCCATCAAAGAAACCTAGTCTTCAATAATATCACAGGCTGATCGCCTCCTTGCCATGCCACACTGAAGCAGTAATTCATGCAAATGAAAAGGAGCCCTAACCAAGTATTGTGTGCATAATTCAACCTGCTTTGGTAGCTTGAACATTTCTGTTTTAAAAAAATTAATAAATAAAAAAATAAAATTGTATTGATCTTTGAGAAAATATTCTTCTTTTAATCTTCCTACAGTAAGTTGTAAGAATCATCAGAATACATCAGAATTAAAACAAAGAAGTCTTGAAATATTTCAGTTTGTGCGCAATGAATCTAGAATATACGAAAGTTCGCTTTTTTGAATTAAAAAATAAAAATAAAGAACTTTTTCATGATATTCTATTTTTAGACCAGTACCTATAGATTGAACACCTTTTAAGCAATGCATATGATATCACTGTTTCCACAAATTAATGTTTCCGAAGACTGACCACTCAAAAAAAGACTAAACAGCTTAAGACATTAAAATAGTAGAAACATATAAAGTAATCAGAAACACACACTGATGAATGCAACCAACTCAGTTTGGAGAAAAGGTTTCGGAAGAAATAGACAATAAATATTACAGAGAATTAAACACTCGTTCCCCTTGCAAACTGAAATGTGACAAAGGGGCCATTCAATCGAATTCAAGTACTCTTTCCTCTGTGCTCTTCTTCTTGTGGATGAATGTCTCCCTCAGCATATTTAACCATGCAATATTGCCGTCTGAGACAGATGTTTGTTTAAGGATGATCTTTCAACATGTCCTATCTTACACAAACCTGTACTGCGATCCTTTGGATGTCACATTGCTATTAAAACCATACAAGACTGCATGGAGTTGAAAACTGCCAATAACTCGCTGAAAACGAGGGCCCAACAAAACCTAAACACTGTAGGTCATTGATCATTTATTAAACCATATGAGACTGGTCAGTGGCGGACTGGGACAGTAAATCGGGAATTTGACTCCACCCCAGGCCACCTCTGTTGCTGCTGTCACCACCACCCAATTCATGTGTCCACCAGACTGCTAAATTATTTGGCTCTTTCAGTTGTTTGAATTGTGTTATACTTAAAAAATGCATCTAAATCCTTAGACTGTGGACGGGCAAAATAATCAAATGAAGTATCAAGGCATTCACTTTCTCTATCATGTTTCCCTGAATCTCCCTCTCACTCCCTCTGCAATTTGTGTTTCTCTGCAATATGAAATAAGCACTTTAAATAATCTACATTAATTATGCAGCCATCAGTTGTATGTCCCCGTAATCACAGTCCTACTACTGATGACCTTATGAATCATAAAAGCACATATATTTGTCTAAGAGTGTAGCCAGCATGTTTAGTTTTGCTTATAGCCTAAACTTTACCTGAAGGTTCCTGCTCTGACTCAAAAGAACTGTCCACCTTCTCTTGTTCAACAGCAGGAGCACTAGCATCACTAGCACTACTGTTGCTTCTTTAGTCACCTTCAAAATAAATAAATACTCATTGTAGACTAGGCTATATATTGTAGGCTAGAAATGGAAAATCAAAATTTCTGGTCAAATTTGGCACTAAAAAAATACTGTATCCCCATATGTAAAAAAAAAAAAAATGTGCTAGTTTGTGCAAGTACCATTGTATGTGCTATGTGTATGGAAAAACTATACTTTCAAAAAATATATATTTTATCATATTATTAAGAAAATTTTAACTACAAGCAACAGCACAAATAAAATACAATAGATTAAAGATGCAAATAAAATTAATTCATTTTCAGAGTTTTCATTAGATTTTAGGTACAGAAATTGAATAAAGTAATCAAATGTAAAATAGCATTGCATTTTGGACCATAAATTAAAGATTGTTCTTTATTAAAGTTATAAAAGCTTCCAATCAAGAGCAGTGGGTGATTTCTTTTTTGTTGCTGTTCGATTAATATAAAGACTATCACTTTAAGAGAATGCACTGATCCAGTGTTCACATTCGTATTGAACAAGAGTGAATAGTTTGTCCACTGTATTTTTTTTTTTTTTTTTCTCATCGCTGTTTTTGTAATGTCTGGGAACCCAGAATGCTCATCAATCAACAGAAACAAATATTAGCTGATCCCCGTTTGTTTTACATGTTATTTAGCTATAGTAAACAGATGCTTTGTCTGATTTAAGCTGAACAGCGGTCCCAGCGAGTGCCGAATCATGTGTGGAGAACCAAAGGCTTTGTTTTTTTCAATGAATCGTCCTACCCCTGGTAAATATAATGAAAATGTATTTCAGACTGACCTGCTCCCTTACTGGTGAACATGGCTGGGATTTTGCAGCAACTTGCTGCGTTTGTGGCCAGTACTTTTCTCCTTTTTATACGTTCCCTCTCTGCTCCTCGTTTGCATTTATGCTCCATTTTTTTGCATGATTTTCTAAAATAAAACCTGCCAATTAGGCAATACTTCATTAATGTTGGGCATGTGTTGGTTTCATTTTCACCCGCGATCGCCTGATTCTATATTCATAAATCCATCAATTAGTTTGCAGTTGCATACCAGCGGTAGCCGGCAGGCAAGAATGACCATCAGGTCACCGGGAAATGTCCCGATGGCCAGTCCGCCCCTGAGACTGGTATCCACTGGTAGAGAGATCTGTAAAAAGTCATTTTGAACCAATCAAGGGGGAGTGATGGTTCATTTGTACCACTCTTAAAAAAAAGGGTTATTTATTGGCTTCTATGGTTCCAGGAAGAATCTTTAACATCCATGGAATCTTTCCATTACCAAAATTTCCATTAAAGTTCTTAAGATTGTTCAAATGTTCTGCAAACTATAAAAAAAGAACTGTTCATTGAAGGGTTCTTTCTGGAACTCAATATGTTTTTTTAACATTGGTGAAGAAAAAGCAGTTTTGGAACCCTTATTTTTTAAAAGAGTTCATGTGATGGCCTTTTATTTTGTCAATGCCCATTCATAATTTATTAGTACATTGTTTTAAACAGCAGTGTATGTATGGTTCGCGGTTTAATAAAAGGGGTATAGGGCTTACTAACAAATTGTCATTGGCTTACATAATGTTAAACTGCATTATATTACATCACATTAAAACACTCATTTGGCATTTCCACTGTCTACTGCAGCTGGCCTTAGTTATTGCATATGCATTTGAAGGAGATTCTCTTTCAGATGCAAAATTCATTAGAGTAAATATCGTGACTTATTAAGGTTTGCAATAGTTGATTTACTGGTATTTGTGCTCAAGACTCTCTCAAAATAAATGAATCCAAAAGAAAGAAAGAAAGAAAGAAAGAAAGAAAGAAAGAAAGAAAAAAAGAAAGAGAAAGAAAGAAAAACATGGTGTATGCCTCTGGGGTGTTTTTACGATGTAGATTGATGTCCACCATAATTATCTAGAATGTGGATGCAAGATATACAGATCGTTAAATTAGATGTATATTGTTTAAAAGTGAACTGAATATTTATTCCAGGATGGGATAAACTGCAGCTCATGTCATAAAATGCCTTGGCTTTGTGTCATGTAAACAAAACATCACTATGATTTCTCATCATCCATTTCCATCTCACAACACATCACCTATAGAGCAGCACAGCTACTGTTTCAGCTTCTAAACTTCCCCTTTCTAAAACTCTACAATTTACTATTTCATCAATGCTTTGACCTCATGATCAATTCATGAGGCCATTTCATACAGGTATTAAACCAGAGAACGAATGCATGAATACAATTATAATAAAAACAATTATATAATTTTTTGTGCCAAATGAGTGAATACACATTTTAGATTTGTGTAAATTGTGTTTTCTCACGTATCAGGTCATTGTTATAACCAGTGCTATAACAAACTTGAGGGGAATAACCCAAATAAGAGATGGTGACTTAAGGTAACAAAATATGCTTTATTTTATTCTTCTGTAATCGTTCTTAAAATATCATGAGTGTGTTTCGGTGCTGGATATATTGGTCTTGGTCACTAAAGACCTGAATATATTGGCAAAACCTTCATGTATTTAAGGGTTAAAATCCACAGGACAAAGCACACAAGAAACATTAGGAAAAATATTTACCTGCAGTAAATGTACCCAGTTATGTTTTGCTATATACATTTAAGATCTCTATACTCATATTCTGTGAGCAAATCACAACTAGTCAGCTGCAAATATGTCTTGACCCCAAAAATTCTAACAAAACGTTTCTCAGTGGTTTACAGTAGTATCAAATGTACTTAAAAACATACTAAAAGTTTACCAAAGCTTGACTCCAAGAAAGGCCCCGTTTTTCAAAATGGCTGCTGCCAGGTCCTTAAAATGACCACTACTCCTTGGTTTTCCTCCTAGACCAGAAATATTGGTGCCTGATACATGTTTTTGCCATGTAATTTTATAACTAGCATATTTGCATGATAGATAAGTGATTACAAGTCCAATTATATATTAAAACAATTGGTTACAAGCATATTTATGGGGAAAATATGTACAATTTCCCTTAAGTACATGCAGATACATGTAAAAAAAAAAAAAAATAGAATATCATGGAAAATTTATTTATTTTTTGTAATTTAATTTAAAAAAGCAAACCTTTTATATTCTACATTTATTGCACATGCACAAACTGAAATATGTAAAGAGTTTTTGTTTGAGTTCTGATGGTTACGACTTACAGCTTCAGTACCTCAAAAAAATCGAATATTTTCTCAAAGATCAATCAAAAAAATGTTTACAAAAAAATTTACAAAACAGAAATGTTCAAGATTTCCAAAGTAGGTTTAATTATGCTATCAATACTTGGTTAGGGTTCCTTTTGCAATTACTGTCTGTGGTACTGCAGGTTGCTTTGATGGGGCCTTCAGCTCCTCTGTGTTGTTTTTCAGATGTTACTTATCTTCCTCTTCACAATACCCCATAGATTCTCTGTGAGGTTCAGGTCAGGTGAGTTGGCTGGCCAATCAAGCACAATATTATCATGGTCAGCAAATCACTTGGAAGTGGTTTTGGCACTGTGGGTAGGTTGTGAAGGTTTTGCACTTTGTTTTATGTTTTGTTACTTGTGTCTAGTATCAGCACATGGCTTTGTTAATTGTTTTCTCGGCCATGTGCTCCTTTAGCCCCTCCTCCTTGTTTCCTGTTTACCACAACCCCTCGTCAGCCTGGTCAGTCTAATTGTGCTCAACTGTCCCTCATGTATTTTCCTCCTTATTTATAGTGCCCCTTACCCTTTTTTGTTTGCTGGTTCATGGTCATTCACACCCTCTCTGTCTCTGTATGTGGCTGAATACCCGTCCGTGTCTCCTTGTCTGGTCTTTGTAGTTCTATGTTTTTGTCTTGCTCCTTATTTTAGTAATTTGTTTGTTCTTGCTTTTGGCTTTTATTTGTAATATTTATTTGGCTTTTCTAGTCTTGATTCTTGTTGGTTAAACTGGTAATTTCTTATCTTGTTACTTAACCTTTTATTGGTTCATTGACTTATATCTTTCCTTGTCTTGAGTTTAATTTGTGTTTTTGTGGAGCTTTGTCCTGTCTAGTTTTGTGTTCGAGTTCCTGACCTGTGCCCGTGTGTACTGCCCTGGTTTTACCTACCTGGCACTTGGTCTGTTTCAGAGTCAGTGTTTAACAAGTGTCTGAGATCTGCTCTACGGTGCCTTGTGTGGTCTTCTCCATCAGCCTGGTTTTGCTGCCCCCTCTGTTGCCAAGTATTCTGCCAGTTGTTTCCTGGAGCTTTCCCAGTGGCCTCCCCTAGCTGTTCCTGTTAACTGTTATCATGTTGTGTTATCTATTGTTCACTTCACTACCCTCTTGTATCAGTCTGTTTTGTCAATAAAACCTTATTACCTCCCAATGAAATTGGGTCCTCCATCCTAGATCCCTGACATAGGTGCTAAATTCCTGCTGCAAAATTAAATCAGCATCTCCATTAAGCTTGTCAGCAGATGGAAGCATAAAGTGCTATGAAATCTCCTGGTAGATGGCTGCATTGACTTTGGACTTGACAAAACATAATGAACCAACACCAGCAGACACGGCACTCAAATCATCATTGACTTCAGAAACTTCACACTGGACTTTGGATTCTGTCCCTCTCCAGTCTTCCTCCAGACCTTGAATTCCAAATGAAATGCAAAATTAACTTTTCATCTGAAAAGAGGACTGTGAACCACTGAGCAACAGTCCAGTTCTTTTTCTCCTTATCCCAGGTGAAATGCTTCTGATGTTTGTTTGATTGTTTTTTTGGTTCATGAGTGGCTTAGTTTTAGGAATGTGACAGCTGTAGCCCTTTTCTTGAAGATGTCTGAGCTTGATGACTCTTGATGCACTGACTCCGGCTTCAGCCCACTCCTTGTGAAGCTCTCCCAAGTTCTTGAATCTGCTTTTCCTGACAATCTTCCCAAGGCTGAAGTCATCCCTGTTGCTTATTCACCTTTTCCTACCACACTTTTTCCTTCCAGTCAACTTTCTATAAATATATTTTGATACAGCACTCTGTGAACAGCCAGCCCTTTCAGCAATGACCTTCTGTGGCTTAACCTCCTAGTGGAGGGTTATGATGATTGTCTTCTGGACAACAGTCAAGTCAGTAGTCTTTCCCATAATTGTGGTTGGATGTTCTGAACTAGCCCAGGAGGTACCCAGTATTTATACTCATAATTAATAAAACTAATCAAGCTCAAAATGGAATATTACATTTTTTTGAGATACTGAATTTTTTATTTTCCTAAGCTGTAAGTCGTAACAAACAGAAAAAAAAAAAAAAAGTTTACTTTTTTAAATTAAATTACAAAAAATAAAGAACTTTTGTTTTAAGTAGTCAAGGATGAATTTTGTTTGAGCAAAATGGTATACACTGTGCTGCCAACAAAATTACAATGAGTCACGCAATATCAAATGTCAATATTCTATTCTACCATCTTCTGAATTGCTGAAAATGGTGAATTTAGGTTTGTTGGGTTTAGTATAATACCACCTTTATACTCTAAAACATATATAAAGGATGCATTACATATTAATTACCTTATTAAAATTGAAAAGAGTGACCATTTTAGAGGTTTCACACACAGGCCTCTGTTCGGGCTAATACAGAGTTGTTTATGATCAAAGTTATGATCAAAGTTATACAACTCCAATTTAAGTTACTTTTGGGTGCAATAACCTTTACATCAAATGTAAAGTCTGTGTTTTAGCAAAACAAGTTACATGACATAGGCTAAATTGTTTACATCTCTGGTTCACCCCAAACAATGATAAAACCTTACAGTATTCTCACAAAATCATGTATTTCATAAGTATGTTATCATGTCAGTGCAATTTAGACAAGTCCAATGGATTCACAGACCCAGAAAACATGGGGTTAGACACCAAGATTACTTGACTAAGTCAAATAATGAAGGAGTTAGGATATTTTAAGGGCTCCCTGACCATCTTGGACGCCATCTTGAAAATTACACCTTTCTAGTGCTCAAACTTTGTTAAACTTTTAGTATGTTATTAAAAGTGTTGGGTATAGTTACTTTGGAAAGTAGTTAGTTAGGTTACAACGTTACCATCAATTAAAAGTAATCAGTTATGATACAGCGTTACCTATTCATAAAAGTAACGCGTTAGAGTACTCATGCGTTACCAAAAATTAAAAGCCGTTTGCAGCGGCTCACACACGACAGACACAGCCCCCGGCCCCTTTAAATGCACCTACAAGTCGTGACTCCCGACAATGAATAACGTCAGTCATCCGACTAAATTAACACTGCAGGATAACAATAACAGGAAAGACAGTCAGCAATAGGATATTCCACATGGCGTTTTATTTATTTATTATCACAGAACATATTATTAATCAAAATTTGCACCTACCCAGCCCGGGTAGCCTAGGCTACTGTATATTAACAACTCCTGATTTTTCTTTAACTTTAAATAATGCAGTTATCAAAGTACAATTATGCTTACTTGTAAACACAACCATAAACAGGCTTGCAGATTTAAATCCATTTAGAAATGATGAACAATCATCCAGCCAACGATCTAACAGAAATTAAAAGCTGCCTGTCAAACAAAAATGATAACAAACCAAATTAAATCCTTCACTGCCACACAGGCACATGACAAATCGCTTAATAGCCGAACTAATTATTATTAAAGTGTCACTCACAGTCACAAGCCTAAATTCGCTTTAACACAGTCCTCTTACATTTACTCTTCAAAGTAGTGATTAAAACGTAGCGTTAAATTTGAGGTAGAATTTTTGGCGACAGAAGCTTTTCACCAAAGCAGAGTGTGCATTTTACCGTTATGCTCTTTTCTTTTTCGTTGACAAATTGAAAATAATGTGCGTACTTCCATAAACCAAACGCTGTCCTCTCTGCGATCTTGCCGGGAGTTCAAAAAAAAAAAAACCCCACACACACACAGGGTCAGGCGCAGGGCACAGACGCATCACAGCCATTGACTTTACGATCACAGATTTTCGGCTCCGCTGATACATCCGCAGGTGGCACAGTAGACCTAGGCCTACTGCCTGACAAAAAGCAGGCTGCAGTCGGGATTTTCCTTTCCTTAAAATAACGGATTACTTTTTTAAAAAAATAACGAAGTTACTGATTACTTACGCACGAAACTAACGCGTTAAGTTACACATTTCAGGAAAAAAGTAATTAGAGTACTCTAACGCGTTACTTTGTAACGCGTTACCCACAACACTGGTTATTAAGGACACCTAATACTACAAAAAACAGCTGAGAAACCTTTTGTTAGAATTTTTTTAGGGTTAGGTGTTTTATTTTCATGTATACAGCAGTCTAAACAGAAACCAAAAATTTTCTCCCCAACGTCATGACATCAATCTACATAGAGTCTGGGAGCTTAATAATTTACGGTTAATAACCATAAAACTGTCTGAGAATGAGATTGCATCAGGACAGGCTGGGTGAGTGGAAGAGCCCACACAAGTTTCCAACTCAACAGTCTCAAGTATCAGGTGAAGTCATTATCGATTGCAACAATTGTATAAACATTCAGACATTGTTGAAGTTAGGAACATGTAAGAATAAACAGTGGAATAATTTAACCCTGGACTCTAGGCAAAAATTTCACTTAAACTGGCAAAGGCACAAGTAATTAAACTTTAGGAGCAAAAAAATGCCCCATGTAGTCATTTTCTCTATTTTAACTAATAAAGTGGCATATTTCATTATTTAATTATATTATAGTTAATATATTCATTCTAATTATGTTAAATTACACTTAATATTAAGTTTAGAGTATCTTTATATTTATATTTAAAGATTTATTTTGATTTCTACTTAGCTTCAACTTACCTTTATTTCAGTTTTACTAATTTTTGTACTTTAACTTAATCTTCTTTTGTTTGAGTTAGGCAACAGTCATAATTGTTTGTTTTTGTGTTTGAGATTTTGAGATTTGATACTGATTCAATTCAGATATTTAAAAAAATCAACAGCAGGCTCCATTCTATTATACAAATAGAAATATTCCAATATAGAGGGAATTTTTTTAAAAAATAAACCTTGTAAATCATTTGCAGGGAGGAAATATTGTTCTTTAAAACAATTAATTTCAGACACTACTTTCATGGTCTCTTTCAAACACAAATGTATGAAAATCTTCAAAAGGATAAGTAATGCAGTGTGAAAGTAAATTTATAATAAATGGGCTCTTAAGTCACTGGGCAGCAAATGTGTGTGAGTTATTTGCTTCTACATGAGAGCCAAAAACATAGGTAATGCTATAATTTGGATCACTGTCTAATGTGCTGAGGACAACCAAACAACACAATTGTCAATGAACACCATTACAACTGCTCAGGAACTCTGTATACTGCAATAATAACATCACATTGTCTTTTTCTTTCTTTCTTTTCTTTCTTTCTTTCTTTCTGTGAACAGTGTGAAATATTAATTCTGCTTTACTGACTTGCAGATTCATTGTATCGGTATGAAACCATAAACTGTAGCATCCATAAGATCCATAAGAGAACTCTCATAACCTACTATAAAGGCAAGTTTAAAGCAGTAAATTATCTAATGATTGGATTCAATCATTAGTGTCAATCATTATCGTCATCATTATCAAGATCTGACATGGACATTTATTAATTACTCTTTGGCAACAAATGTTGCTATATTAAACCAAAGCACGATGTCCTGCTAACCTCGTGTCCTCTTAAATTACCCTGATGCCACTTCATCTCTGGACTCATCTAAATGTTAAGGGCTCCTGACTGATGACCTCATTCTGAGTGAACTCAACAGGCATCTAACCTGAGCTCAGTAGTTGCATTGCTTCAGAGCAAATTACTTGTACTGCATGTCTAACCAAGCATGTGTTTGATCATAGTGATGAACTGGTGATCTCAGTTTTTTTTCTAATGGGGTCCATGTAATTATGCATAGTTAAAGCTGGAGTCTGTAAGTTTCGCCTCTTTGTTGCCATCTGTTAGAATACCTAATTTCCTTGCGGAATTATATTCCATGCGTGATTTGTGATCAGCGCAGATGAATCTGTTTTGAGGTGAATGTGTTGCTGTTAGACACCGTACCAGTGTGGATATTCACTGTAGTTAGTAATCACATATTCTAGCCTATGTCTTGGAATATATGACCCAAATAAGAATTTTCTTCATATATTGTCATCTGAACAAGTACAGTCATGGCCAAAAATATGGACACCCTTGGTAAATATGACCAAAGAAGGCTGTAAAAAATTAATCTGCATTGGTAATCATTTTGATCTTTTATTTAAACAATTGACAAAAATCTAACCTTTCATTGGATATTAAGAATTTAAAATGGGGGGAAATATGCTAAACATGGACAAAGTTTCAAAAATTAAGTTGTACGTTTGAAGGACTATTTTTGTTCCAAAAATACCTCTTCCGGTTTGTCACAAGTTTCGGAAAGCTTTTTTTCAAGTATGGGTCTGTGCGACGTTAGATGGAGCGGAATTTCCTTACATGGGTCCTAAGGGCACTTCTCCCGGAAGAGCGCGCTCTCCCGTATAGCAGAGCACTGAGAGCAGAGACATTCACTGATCAGAGCGAGAGACCGAATTGTCACAAAAGAAATGTGTTTTTGGTTGCCAGGGCAAGACAACCCTGCACAGATTACCAAAAAAAAAAAAAACAGCATTAAGGGACCAGGGGATGGAGTTTATTTTTACAGAGCATCAACGGAGTTGTGCAAGTTTTTTTGTTTGTTCCCTGCATTTCGAAGATGCTTGTTTTACAAACGAGGCCCAGTTTGACGCCGGATTTGCGTATCGTTTATTTCTTAAGGATAATGCAGTCCCAACGAAAAAGGGTCACGATCGTGTGTTGGAACCGCAGGCGGTGAGTAAAACTGCTTCAAATATCTCTGTGTTGTTAACTTAGCTATCGGCGCGTAAGCACATCAAGTAAACAACATGCGATGTTGCCATCAAACTGCACGTTCCACATGTACAGCTTAAAAAAAAAAAAAAAAAAAAAAAAAAAACGACATAAAGTGGAACTTAGTCATTTTCCAAAACCGCTAAGCAAATATATACAGTTTCAATACATACCACATAGAGACGTCGTTGCTGATGCTGCTCTTGTTAAATTTCAGCCTCTGGATCTTAAATATAGACGTTTCATCGGGTGCACGCGCCTGGACCTAAGTTAACTTCCGGTCTGTTGGCTGCAGTGCCTTGCCTTCAATAAACGCAGTTAAAGTTAAGGTGATGAGTAGACTGAAGTTGGGCTCAGGTGGTTGTGCTGCGGGGTGTGTTTCCCATACATTTATTTTATTTTTGGAGACTCGCCACAATTTTAAAACTGATCGATTTTCAAAAAGGCTTCATTGAATAAACATGAGTAACGTTACGTACTGCACTTTTATTAATAATAATTCCTGACATTTATATGTTTACATATCAAAGCGAGGCACAGGTGTTTTTATATCACTGTATTTCTGAAGGAAGACTTGCATGTTATATGCCTGATAAAGCAGCGTGTGAGCGTACCCGCTCTGCTGTGTTTACAGTTGTTACTGGGGAAACCTCTATTTCTCGCGCTTTATGTTTATGCTTTAAAACATCTCCTGCTGGCAAATGATGAATTTGCTTTAAAACATCTCCTGCTGGCAAATGATGAATTTGCATATTCATTAAGTCCGCCTCATCCACGCAGCAAACATATTTTGTTTGTTATCAAAAAATATCTACTCTAGAGGGACTTGGCTGTTGTTATTTATTCTATTTGGAAGTCTAAGTTAGGTCCACAATACGGGAACGTGCAGTAACGTTTGTTCCCTTTCAGTCGGTCACGTTCGATGTTACGAATGGGATCTCGCCCGAGAGCCCAATCAACTTCGAGTTGTACAAAACGAGCCAATGGTACACAAAGTACCTTGGTCTGCAGAATTTGCATCGCGAGCTCCGCCCTGCAGAGCGGTATATAAAGAGCAACGCCAGCAACTCGCATTCAAGCTTTCACTTCGGAGCCGAGCACATTGCTTGCTGCAATCACCGGAGTGTTTACAAGCAAGAGCTGGTGTTGGTGTGATGGCGCGATTCAGCGGTTCATCTGGGTTTCCTGCGACAGCTCCCGCGTTCCCCTGAGCGCTTCAACACCTCTAAAAGAGACAATTTCTCTCACAAAAGAGATACGGGCCGATTTGGGTCTTTTTAAAGATGTCATTTCGCCCGTGTGTTTCTGGGTGCGGTCGATATATCGCTCCTCGTGACGGTCACGATCGCTGTGTCACGTGTCTGGACTTCCAGCACGCTGAGACTGCGTTCGTGGATGGCTCATGTTCTCATTGAAGGGACATGACCATCTCGATGTTGAGATCGAGACTCGATTACCTTAAAAGGTATAGAGGTTCCCATCTGCCACACCCCGTTCTAGCTCTTCTTCTCGTAAGAGGGCTACTTCGACTGGTGGCCAGGGTGATCTGAGGGTTACCATATGGGCTTCCCCAACGAGCGAACTTCCTCGGGCCACACCCCCCTCACATACGCCGCAGCCGGTTGAGTTCCCGGATGAGTTTGCTGGACCCTATCAGGCTCCTGACATCTCATTCGAGGCTCGTGAAGAGGACCGTATGTCAATCAATCGGGCTTGAGTCCTCGGGAGATGAGGGTTCGGCTGCGTAGCCTCCCTCGGGAGTGCCAGCATTGTCCGAGTCCGATCCCGAGCTGACGGCCGTGCTTTCCCGGGCAGCGGAGAGCATCCGGCTTGAGTGGAATCCTCCACCCTTCCCGAGCGCTCGAGGCTGGATGATTGGTTCCTGGGGGCTGCTCATGCGGATCGCCAGCACCCCCCTCTGGTTCCTTTCTTCCCGGAAGTGCACCAGGAAGTAACTAGTTCATGGAAGGCACCTTTAACTGCCCGAAACCGTTCTGGTTCTTCCTCCGCCTTCACTGCCCTCGATGGCGGGGCGGCCAAGGGGTATGCTGAGATTCCCCCGGTGGAGCGTTCTGTTGCGATGCAACTGTGTCCACAGAGCGCCTCCGCTTGGCGTGGTGGTCCCAAGCTGCCCTCCAAGGCCTGTAAGTTCTCATACACGCTTGTGGCCAAGGCTTACAGAGCTGCGGGCCGCAGCAAGGAGATGGCTGCAGAAGGGCAGCGCAACCCGTCTCTGCCCCTAAACCTGCCAAACGCCAGGCCAAGCAGCGTTCCTGAGATGGGCGACCCGGAGTTGGAGACGTCAGCTCATCCGGAGATGGTAGCAGGACCACTCCTTCCCCCGGAGGAGGGCCGGGGGAGAATCCTTTGTTCTCGTTTTATTTTAGTTCCGGCACTGGCCCTGCGGCCGGTGGTACCCAAACCTTCACTAAAAGAGCTGTTTCCTCTACCTCCGGGTCCCAAGAGGCCACAAACGACAGCTGGCGACGTGCTTCCTCACCGATCTCGTTCTCCTCTCCCCTTGCCAGTTTCCATGCAAAGACGGCTCAAGAACGCTTCGTCTTCTCATGCCCTCTTTGCCACTTGGAGTCAGACGAGTGCCCGCACTCCGCCCCCGCTAAGGGACGCTATGCCTCCCATGCCGGGGCTGTCTGCTCCACCACGCTGCCCCACTGTGGGTACGCCTGTAGTCCCCTTGACCCCGCTGGTTTGGTTCCTGGGAGCCTGGCTAGAGCTCCCCAGGCCTTCCCGCTGGCTCATCGGGACGCTCAGGCTCAGCTACATGATTCAGTTCGCCCGGCGTCCCCCCAGGTTTCGGGGTGTCCACGCGACGATGGTGGGCAAAGATGCTCCTGTCATGCGCACGGAGGTCGCGACCCTGCTGGCAAAGGGCGTGATAGAGCTGGTCCCTCCAGCCGACATGAAGTCCGGCTTTTACAGCCCTTACTTCATAGTACCCAAGAAGACAGGTGGGTTACGGCCAATCCTGGACCTGCATGCCTTGAACTGAGCTCTGCACAGACTCCTGTTCAAGATGCTAATGCCCAAGGTCATTTTCAAATGCATTCGTCTGATGGATTGGTTTGCAGCGATCTTGCACGGTACTTTCATGTTTCCATTCTTCCTCGACACAGACCGTTTCTTCGGTTTGCTTTCGAGGGGCAGGCATATCAGTACAAGGTTCTCCCATTCGGGTTGGCCCTGTCTCCCCGCGTCTTTACGAAGGTCGCGGAGGGAGCCCTGGCTCCTCTCAGGGAACAAGGTGTCCGTATCCTCAACTACCTCGACGACTGGCTGATACCGCTCGGGCTACTCCAGTACTACTACTCTACTTCAGCACTGGCTTCACGACCGAGTCCCGAGATGGGCATGGCAACAGGGCACGCTCCGAGTGACCATCACTCCGGCCTACTGCCGATACTTCACCCCGTGGTTGGACCCCTCGTTTCTACGGGCCGGCGTGCCCCTAGAACCGGTGTCCAGACATGTTGTTGTATCAACAGATGCCTCTGCCATAGGCTGGGGTGCCATGTGCAATGGGCATGCTGCGTCAGGCTCCTGGACAGGACCCCGACTTCAGTGGCATGTCAATTGCCTCGAGTTGCTAGCAGTACGTCTTGCTCTGCACCACTTCAGGGCCCTGCTGAAGGACAAGCACGTTCTCGTCCGTACGGACAACACTGCGACCATAGCGTACATCAACCGTCAGGGTGGTCTACGCTCCCGCCGCATGTCGCAACTCGCTCGCCATCTCCTCCTGTGGAGTCACAAGCATCTGAGGTTGCTTCGTGCCATTCACATTCCAGGCAGGTTCAATCGTGCAGCCGACGAGCTCTCACGACAGCAGTCTCGCCCAGGGGAATGGAGATTCCACCCCCAGTCGGTTCAGCTGATTTGGGAACACTTCAGAGACGCTCAGGTAGACCTGTTTGCCTCTCCAGAAAATTCCCACTGCCAGTTGTTTTTCTCCCTGATCGAGGGCACCCTCGGCACGGACTCCCTGGCACACAGCTGGCCGCTGGGCCTGCGCAAGTATGCGTTTCCCCCAGTGAGCCTTCTTGCACAGACGTTGTGCAAGATCAAGGAGGACGAGGAGCAGGTCCTCATGGTTGCGCCTTTTTAGCCCGGCCGGACCTGGTTCCCCGAACTTGTACTCCTCGCAACAGGCCCTCCCTGGCCAATTCCTCTGAGGAAGGACCTTCTTTCTCAGAGACGGGGCACCCTCTGGCACCCACGTCCCGATCTGTGAAACCTACATGTGTGGGTTCTGGATGGGTCACGGAAGGTTTAGGTACCTTGCCACCACAGGTGGTAGCTACCATCACTTCAGCTAGAGCCATGTCCACCAGACATGCCTATGATTTGAAGTGGAACCTCTTCGTCACTTGGTGTTCTTCACGGCATAAAGGCCCCTGGAAATGCCTGATTGGGTCAGTGCTTTCCTTTCTTCAGGAGGGGTTGGAACGAAGGCTGTCTCCTTCCACCCTAAAGGTCTATGTAGCTGCCATTTCGGCTCACCATGAACCTGTTGAAGGTAAGTCTCTTGGGAGGCACGATCTGATCATCAGGTTCCTGAGAGGAGCAAGGAGGCTCAATCCGCCTCGCCCTCAGCAAGTCCCCTCTTGGGACCTCGCAGTGGTTCTATCAGCACTGCAGAGAGCTCCCTTCGAACCCTTGCTCTCAGTAGAGCTAAAGTTTTTATCTTTGAAAACTGCGCTCCTGACGGCCTTGGCTTCGGTGAAGAGGGTCGGGGACCTGCAGGCATTTTCAGTTGCCTGGAATTCGGGCCGGCTAACTCTCACGTCACCCCGGCATGGGTACGTGCCCAAGTTCCCACCACTCCTTTTAGGGATCAGATGGTGAACTTGCAAGCGCTGCCCCTGGCACTGCTCTGTCCAGTACGTGTGCTCTGCACCTACGTGGACAGAACTCGGTGCCTTAGGACCTCAGACCAGCTCTTTGTCTATTACGGAGGCCAGCAGAAGGGAAAGGCTGTCTCCAAGCAGAGGTAATCCCACTGAATTGTGGATGCTATTGTCCTGGCTTATCAGGCTCGAGACCTGCCATGCCCCCTAGGGGTGAGAGCTCACTCAACTAGGAGTGTAGCTTCCTCCTGGGCGCTGGCGCATGGTGCCTCGCTAGCAGACATCTGTAGACCTGCGGGCTGGGCGACACCTAACACATTTGCAAGATTTTATAATCTCCGTGTAGAGCCCGTGTCCTCCCGGGTACTCGCCCCTTCGGGCCAGTAAGGACCTGCTCGGTGTCAATCAGTTTGCTGGGCCATTCCACTCCACGGACTGGATGCGTGCGCTATTCCCCTCAGGTGAGTTCCTCAGTCAGAACCCTGGTTCCTCCAGCACTGTTGATGTCCAACACTTGCGTACATGCCCCTTGGTCAGCCATGTGTGGGACTAGGTGCCTCCATGTGTCGTGATTCCCCTTTCTGGCTAATCCCACGTGTGTATGTCCACAGTAAGTATCTCCACAACATGTGTCTTTCCCTTGGCAAGCCCCTTGCCAGCTCTGTCGTTGAAACTTCCACCCTGCGGGCTGGGTACCTCAGAGTTCTTATATATCACCAACTTGGTAGATAACTGCTTCCTGTAAGTCCTCCCACGGGCAGGCAGCCTGCTAGCATATGTCCAGCTGGAATATGCTACCCAGTGTATTCTGTGCAAGTTATAGGCCCTCACTCGTGCTGGCCTCACAACAGGGTGCTATCACTCACACGGGTCGCTGGAAGACAGCCATGTGGCGTTTTGCAAGGGACCCCATTCTTAACGTCGAACGTGACCGACTGAAAGGCAACGTCTTGGTTACATATGTAACCCTCGTTCCCTGAAGGAGGGAACGGAGACGTTACGTCCCCTTGCCACATCGCTGTTCCGCTGAATGGCCGGGTCACTGGCTCGGCTCCGAAGCGAAGACTTAAATGCGAGTTGCTCGCGTTGCTACTTATATACCCGCTCTGCGGGGCGGAGCTCGCGATGCAAATTCCACAGACCAAGGTACTTTGTGTAACATTGGCTCGTTTTGTACCACTCGAAGGTGATTGGGCTCTCGGGCGAGATCCCATTCGTAACGTCTCCATTCCCTCCTTCAGGGAACGAGACGTTTATATTGTTGCTATTGAAACCGTCTATACGGCTGAATCAGACTGTTAGCCATGCTTTGTTTTGGATGATGGTTTTTTCCTCACGGTAATGTCACAGCTTCCAAACGCTCTCAATGCAAAAGCCCACTCGCGCTCGTGATTCTTTAGCTCCGCCCACACGTCAAATTTAGTAACTGTCCTCCAGCTCGTCAGATTCGTTATGTAACCACAGCTGCCATCGAGAGGTTTAAGACCTTATTTTCTGAATCCGACATTTTTGGTGTCCTTGATGACTCTTGTGATGTAAATGTGGCCTTTGATATATTAAATTCTACCTGTTCCTTTATTCTAAACTCTGTAGCCCCGTTAAGGTCTAAGAGTGGTAAGACTAAATCTGATCCTTGGTTAAACGAGGGTACACAAAATTTGAGATGAGCTTGTAGGAGAACAGAGCGTAGGTGGACAGAGGATAAGTTACATGTGTCATAAAAAATTTTACAGGATGCTTTAGTTACCTACCAGAATGCAATAAAAACTGCTAAAACTAACAATTTTGCTGGGTTAATCTTGAGGTATAATGGGAATTCATAAGTGTTATTTAATACAATTCAGTACTAAATCCTTCTTCCACCTGTTTTCCTCTTCTGCTACAGCATGTGGTGACTTGATAAAGTTTTTGTTCAGAAAGTTATCAATATTAGATGCTGATTGTGTCTGTTTTATTTTTTTTTAATCTATCAATGCATAGTAACGCACCACATTTAACGTTCAGTAATGTTAACGGCATTGTAACGACAGGAAAAGTAATTAGTTTGATTACCCCGTTACTGAAAAAATAACGTTATTACCTAACGCTGTTCTTTTAAACTGCGTTATTCCAAACACTGGTCTTTATCAAAGATAATTGGTCAGTTGAAACCTCCTCTCATGAGTCCGGACCCGGTGGTCCTCCCTCTCACCACCAGAAGGCACCACTTCCATTCTCCTGGACTCATTACCTTCACTGCGCACAGCTGGGTCACCCACTCACAGACTCACTCACTGGGTCACCCACTCACACACACCTGCTCACTAGTTGGACACACCTAGTCACATACTCACACACACCGCTGTTCCCCATTTGTTCACGAATATATAGTGTTGTCTCACACACCACTCTGTCTGGCTGCATCAATCGTTGTTTGTGTAAACCGTGTTTCTAGTGCTTGCATTTCGGCTTGTTCCCTGTTATTTGTTTCTGTTTTGTTTTTGCCTTGTAGGCCTTTTTGTTCTTGTTATAATTAAAAGATATTTCCCTGCGTTTGAACCCAGACGTGCCGTGACACCTACAAACTGCTGCCATGATATAGTCCCATCAAAAATTATTAAACAGACCTTTGAGATTATTGGCCCAAGCCTATTGACATTAGTAAATAAAAGCCTTATATTAGGAGTAGTTCCTGCAAGTTTTCAAGTTTTAAACATGCCATTGTAGAGCCCCTCTTGAAAAAATATTATTTGGATCTGAGTGTTTTATCAAATTATACCAACCTATTTCTAAATTACCTTGTTTATCTATGGTCCTATAAAAGGCTCTTTTAAATCAACTACATGCCTTTCTAGTTCAAAATGATACATTTGAAATCTGTATTCTGGGTTTAAAGTAAAAACCATAGCACAGAGACGGCCCTGCTGAAAGTATCAAATTACATTTTAGCTTCAGTTGACTCTGGTGACTCTGTGATTTTAATTTTACTAGATCTAAGTGCAGCATTTGATACTATTGCTCACAATATCCTTATTACTGGTATAGAAAAGACTGGGTTTCCGAGACATAGCTTTTGAGTGGTTCAGATCATTTCTTTCTAATAGGGCCTTTTTAATATCTGTCAATCTTATTCTAAATTTGCTCCATTGAATTGTGGTGTTCCCCAAGGTTAAATTCTTGGTCCAGTCTTGTTCTTACTGTATATGCTGCCCTTGGGTTCTGTTTTTCAAAAGCATGGAGTTTATTTTCCATGTTTTGCTGATGATACTCATGTGTATCTACGTTTACGAAAACAGGACAAGAAGAAAATCACATCTCTACTAAATTGTTTGCATGAAGTTAAACTACGGATGTCAGCAAATTATATTTGAGATTACTAGCTAAAATAAAACCATTTCTGTCGACCAGAAATTTAGAAAAGCTTATTCATGTCTTTATTTTCGTACAACTGGATTACTGTAATTTTGTATATGTACTGTAGGTGTGAGCCAATCACTGTTAACTCGCTTACAACTAAATAAAGTTCAAAAAGTTATGGGTAATAAAATGAATTACACAAGAAAGAAAAAAAACTATGTATTTAATCAGCATTGTTAATCATTTTGATCTTTTTTTATTTTTTACAAAAATCACAAAACTCTAACCTTTCATTGGACAATAAATGTTTATTCTTAAATACACTTTGGCCACAATTAACAACACCCTTTTATTGAATTCTTTTTGAAACCTCCATTTGCCAGTTTAACAGCTCTAAATGTTCTCTTATAATGCCTGATGACATTAGAGAACACCTGACAAGAGATCAGAGACCATTCCTTCATCCAGAATCACTTCAGATTCACATCTCCATGTTGGTGGTGCTTCTATTCAGTTAACCCATTTTTGTGTTGTTTTTGAAGTTTGTGTTTGGACTATTGTTTGGTTGGAAGATCCAAACATGGCCCATTATAAGATTTATAACAGAGTCTGTCACTTATTTAATTTGTGTTAGTATTTGATAGGATCCATATTCTATCAATATTTGCAACAGGTGTAAATATTTATCGTAAAGTTGGACATTGCAAAGCAGGGTACTTTTTATCCCTGTGTTCACCAAACCCATCTTGAGTGTTTGCTGCTATTTATTTTTATCTGACCATAAAAGCCAGTCCAATTTAAAGTTCTAGTATTGTCTGATTATTGTCTTAAAACCCTCCCCAACAACTTGCTGATGTAGGTGCTGTTTGCTTAAAAAGAAAAAAACTTTTTTTTTCTTTTTTTTTCAGGTTTTCAGACTTGAGAGATATTTTACTCATAAGAATTTCTTGGTGCGCCAGTAATTGTCCAGTTGGTGAGAGTGATGCGAGACACTATCTTCCAAAGGCTCTATTTTTGTTAGCAAATTTATTCGTTTAATATAAGCAAATTTGTATTTATTGTTACTGTTTTCATTATAGATGAATACAACAATGAGACACAAACTAAGCAATTCATTGAAATAAGGGGAAAATCAAAAAACCTTGTGACAACGCTAACATCTTATTTGTTCTGTTAATAAATGTTTTATGATTAATATAATTACTTGGTCATTAAAATATTGCTGATGTTGCATTTGGGATTATTATTATTTTTGTTTTTCATTTAAAGTAATACTGAATCGACCTTATGCATTAATTTTGTAAAGAATAGGAAAGATCTAATGTTAAAGATCAAAATAAATGCTGCAAGTCTGAGAAGGCGAGATTGGTTTGATGCTGAGGTAAATGGATGCTCTCGTTGTTTCTCTGCTGTATTTGTAGAAACAGTCATTAATTCTTGATTTGGTTACAGCACAGATAGATTACAGGTAATATGATCAAAAAGTATTGCCAACAAACGACTTCAACAATCAATTTGATTCAACTTGTTTACTGTTGCTGCTGTTGAAGGATTGTCTGTGAATTTCGAATATACAAATATTTTTTTTTTTGTTACAAAATGTTCAATTAACATGCACCACCAGCACCTCGCATTTATTCATGGGCTATACGCCAGCAGATGCAGCAGCACCCTTGCTTTCCGCGATAATGGTTATAAAGCTGTTACATTGACAGCCTTACCCTAAATCAATCTAAACATTTTTTTCAGTAGAGAGAGTAGTAGGTCAGCAGAGGTAGACTTGCATGTTAATATTATACCTTGGCTTAAAATGATGTTCTTGATATGTTTAATCAGGACCCTGTCTGTGAAATGTATTATAGTTGTAAAGTCTAATTATGAGATAAATGCGAAAGTTCAATTTTAGCTGTTAATTTCACTGTGATTTCAATCTTTTGACATGCCCTTGATCAGTATTAAAGATATCAGGGTTATATTTTCATAGAATCTTTGTACGTTATGTAGGATGATTTGATGTAGAAAACTGTAAAATACAAACAAGACAGGGTCTCAGAATTAAGATACTTTCACCACATAAATTTCAGCTAAAAATTGGGTTATACACTTTCAATAAAATAACTCATGTAAATGTTTTGATAATATACTTGCTGTAGGAAACTGACATTGAAGACCATGTGATGGCGGGAATGTATGTGGGCATCCTCATAATGCCTGATGCATCATGATGCCTTTGACTTTTACCTGGTTGTTCATGATTTAGTCTGGTGAATTTCTGGTTGTTTTAAAACGATGAATGTTCAATGATTTTTTTCTTAATGTGGTACTTCATGCAGTGACAATTTATGTAACTTAATATAAAAATATCTATTTTCTGTTTATACTGTGATGCATCATTCATGTGATGCTATTGTGCAGCACATTGGTCATCCCAGTGTTGTTTTACTTGTGCTCTATAAACAAATAAAATAAAATAAAATAATTATCCAGAAAAAAAGCTTCATAATTGTGAGATGTTAAATCACATTTGTGAGATATAAACTCGCAATTATGAAATAAATAAATAAAAAAAAGTTTGAACTGTGAGATATAAATTTGCAACTAAAAAAAGAAAAAAGTCAGAATGTGAGATAAAACGTTAGTTATTTTTATTTGTATTTATTTATTTCTATGGTGGAAATAAGCTTTTAAACAAAATAAGTCTCCTTAATGGACCTATTCACAATGCAGTGAATAGATTTTCTTAGATTCACAGAAAATCACTGAAATGACTGATTGCCTGAAGCATGCCTGAGGTCACCATGAAGAAGAATGAATGAGGATTGTGGATTTGAAGAGCACTGTTGGAGCACTGTGTAATGGCGATAATGACAGATGTGTGTTTGATGATCAGGGATTATACTGAATACAAGAACAGAGAGCACAACAGCCTCTGCTGATGGAGGAAATGGACAGCAAATATGTGCATTTTCGAGCAGTCTCTGATTTGGCTCCTCAGTACCAATGCAGTAAATTTGAGCCTGCACCCCGAGGTATACTGACTGCTTTCATCAAAGCGAGAAATCGCTTGTTTTTCTGAAATATATATAGATATACTTTGGAATATTTTATAATTTGGAATATTTATAATGTAATTTGCAGTTTTATGTTTAACAGTTAACATTCAATGTGGATATGTAGAATTTGCACAATTTGCACAGATTGCTTCATTTCCACAAGATAAATAATCTCTGCATTCCATAAAACATCCCCTCGGTTCATATTGCCCAGAGGGTGATGCAGTGAGGTCTGCGGAATTATTCACTTACTTTGGCAGTGATTCTAATATCAGTGGAAAGCCTGCAAACTGTTTCTTGAATAGACACCGCTGGCTTCATTTAGATATGTGTTTAGAAGTGTATTTATTTAATTATTTTTCTTAACGGTGTGAGCACATGTGTGATGCACATTTTGGATAGCCTAATGAAACAACTGCCTGCCTTTATAATGACTACTGAAAGTGTTTTATATTCCTCATTTGGAAACAGTTAGAAACTACAAAGTAAAAAAAAAAATCTCAGTCGCTCATAAAGACCGAATAGAATGCAGAAAATGAAGTAACATTATGTGTATGTATCTATGTATTTACTTATTTACTATCAATGCTATACATATTTTATAAAACTATAAAATGCATGTTTTATTTTACTGTGTCTCTTTTAATATAATTTTAAATCTACAACTTGTATCATTTTAATTGTCATTTGTTCAAAACAAGGGTTCTGTGTTTCTCCACTGACACGGATGTGTCTGCATGTATTTATTCGATTGTATGATTTATATGAGATCTTCAAACCTAAACATGTGTCGCTAAATGTGGCATGTTATACAGAGCATGACCGAGATTGTAATTTAAAAGTTAAATATTGTTCACAGGCGTCGTATTAAATAGCTAGACTACATCAGGTTTCCTATAGCCTCCTTCATTATTCTTGTGTAGCATCTCTCTTGGGCTGACCGGACGCAGAAACTTAATAAACGGTATTGGATTATAACCACATCTGAATTACCCCTGCAGTGACAAAGCAACCTGTAGCCAAGCTGGCAGAAATTAATTTACAATTTTCCAAGATATAACAAGCATCGTCCTTTCCCTTTCACACCTCTGGAAATTTTATAGGCTATATAAATGGATGCTAAATGATTATAATCTCAAAGGTAAGTATTGCAATGATATAGGACAAAAACATGGCATTTCTATGGTTTGACGTGTATGTGATCCAGTATGCGAAATATTCAGTGACTTGGAAAATGTACATTTCTTTCAGCAACCTGATTTTCGGGAAGCAATCTCTTAGGTTTGTCTTTGGCAATCGAATTGTGTTTGCGTTTCTAAAGCGCAAACGTCGAGTATATATTAGACTTTTTAAACAAAACGTATGAAGTGATAACAGATACAACCTATATTTTTTTAATGAACCGTACGGCAGGCGCAGGCTATATTCTCTCACTAAAACTTGCAGTCTTGCTTGTATGCTTACTGAAAATGTTTATATACCCAACCCCAATTTGCTGATTTTACTTCAAGCTTAAGGGTGCTGCAACCTCTCCATAATGCCAAGACATGGTCATGACAAGCTTTGGTACCTCGGAGTGAAGGAGATGGAGTGTCTTGAACGAACGCGAGCGAGACAGCTTCCCGGTGCTGAATGTGTGTCGGAGATCCTCACCTTTAGGTCGCGCCGGTTCCGTCTTGGGCAGCAGAAGCGCGTCTCCGCAGGTGCCGTTGGGGATCTCCAGACTCCCGTTTAAGGTCCCGTTCAGAACCGAGCTGTTCTGAAGCTGAAGGCATGCCCAAATCCCAAATGTAACATTTAGCGTTTGTACATCCATCTCGGACCTAACCACAACTGTTTTATATTAGCAGTTTCTCGCATTCATCCGTCAACAGGGTCTAATGAAAGCGCAAACAGCAAGTGACTTAATTGATTAATTAAAAAATAAATAAAAATGTAAGTAGGGAGAAATAAGATCAGCTTATGCTGAAATAATAAGGTTTCGCTCGTTGCTGCTCAGCAGTGTGTTGAAGGCACAGTTGCTCTGGATGATGATGTGATGAAACGCGGAGCGCCACTGAGCCTCTCCTCGCGCGTCGACTGAGCTGAGGGTTTATTGATGAGCTCTTAAACAGCAGGGGTGGGAGTTTGCTGGTGAGTCGGTGGGATTCAGGGATTTAAGCATCTTGGAGAGGAGGAGACATTAAAAGGAGTTTCTGGAGTAGGCTACGTGCGCAAGGGAGTTTTAGGGAAAGTTATGACTGATGAGGCAGGTGGAGGGAGGCATCAGCGCCCTCTTGTGGAAGCAGAATGGTTGTCTAATAATTCAAAGAGGATTTGGTAAAGCCCCTTGTGCTTTTTAAAAAGAGATTAAATTATTTTTTTAAAGGACTAACATAATGCATTTTAGTATTAACACATTTTCTCACCATTCCATCTTAAATTAATACATATCCATACTACAGACAAGGTCTTAAACTTCAGTAATCATATTTCATGGCAGGTTTATTGATTATACATTTCTAGTCACATATTGACTAGGAAAAAAAAGTTGATGATTATTTGATTCAATTATATGATTCTAACATTTGCTAGATTTGCATCTAGATTTGCTTGTCTATGAACATGGCTTTGTAGATTTTGATCAGTTTGGTCAAGTATTTTATCTTGCATCTCATATAGTTGATGAGCAGTTTAAGCACATATTTTAGGTGTAAATGAAGTGCCTAAGTCTATGTGCGCATTTGCAGAGGCAACACAAACTAATTTGTGAATATACACACATTCATGGTCCACTTGACTCTATCACAGGATTTAGGATTTAGCTTTAATGAGTTTGCTAATACTCAGATCATTTGAGTGGCCTCCTTAAAACACCAATTACATTAAGAGGGTATGCTTTACCAGAAGACTGACCTGTGAATCAGTTATTTGCACAGGCATCTGTTCTTTATTGGAATAGAGAGAAAGTAATAAACATAGTGACACCTGTTTCTCTTTTTTTAACACACTCTTACAGCCCAGTTAATAGAGTGAATAAGATATATAATTGGTTCATCATTACAAATGAAAATATCTCATTAAAAACATTATATTTTTTGTATAAATTGCTTTAGGGAACAATATTGTCACTCATGGCAACAGAGAATAAACCAAGAGCCACAGGACATGGTTAAATAACTCACCTTTTAGATCAACCTTTGGCCTGTCAAAGTCCTCCACACACACTTACACAGAGCTAGATAACACCTGAGCAGAAGCAGGCAGCCACCCCCTTTAGATCGGGACACTGAGGAAACTGCAGCTGGTGAGTCACACACACTTCTTTTCACAACATACTAGATGTACGTTTAGAAAAATCATGTTGCCTTCAGAAAGAAATATGTGCTGTGTATATAAAAAAATTTCAGTGATGTCATTATAATATTATTTTATCAGAATAGGATAGAATAGATTTTAAGCGAAGACTCTTGTGAATCATGTCAAGAAATTTAACAATGCAGTTTGGTGGCTTAAG
This sequence comes from Carassius auratus, assembly GCF_003368295.1. Taxonomy (NCBI): domain Eukaryota; kingdom Metazoa; phylum Chordata; class Actinopteri; order Cypriniformes; family Cyprinidae; genus Carassius; species Carassius auratus. The sequence goes on from NC_039276.1 coordinate 26,552,750, forward strand.
TGAAGTTTTTGCTTTCATATAATTTGTACAGATGAGAAACTTGACGCACGTATAGCATTAATTATTAAACACCTGCAAGGAGGTGGTTTTAGGCATAATGTGATGATGTGAAAGCATTAGCAGCTCATAGAGCAGTTCATGGAGCACTCAAGTGTGAGAAGCTGATGTGTGAGGTATTGTGGAATTGATGTGGAATCTGTTGTGCTTGAACCTACAGCTAGATGCTTCTGCCTTTTCCCCTGGTAAAACATTTGTCAAAATGAACCAAGACTATAGGCAATCTTTCTAAAGTCTTAAAAGCATTAATGATGGTTCTTCCCATTAAGGATTTCATGATCAGCATTTGTAATTACTGAGACAGCAAACTGCAAGGTACACTTTAGAAAAAGAACAAACAAACCACTTTGTTAACATTTGTGCACTCACTCCTATTTTATTTATTTATTCAAGATACAAGAGTTTAAAAAGCAAAATGTGCTTTGACAAACACATTCAGGCACTTCATCAGAGTTCACTCTCACTCTTTGTTTTTTTTATTTTTATTCTTTGTTTATGTATGTATAGTATGTATTATTTGTTTGTGGGTTTAATCGCTCTGCTTCAAATTTAACAAGAAATCACAATGTACTTTATATTTTTTAATGAACATACTAGGTCTTATTGTGCAAGATTAATAAGGGCACATTATTAAAAAAAAGTTGAAAAATTAAAATGTTTAATGCAATTTATACACCAGATTAATACAATATTATTTGCTCTAATAATTTCATTTGATTTTAACAATTACATTTTGTAACTATTTAATTTTAATTTATGTTTAATTAAGAATTGCTTTGCCTCTGATTTTTTTTTTTTTATCTATATCTGTTTTATGAAATGTTTTTTGGATACCCTGTTTTGCACAGACATTTAAGTAAATTACTTTACAAATGTCATTTTACGTCGACTTTAAAACTTCTGTGATTGAGTTCAGCAGGTGCACCCTAAAACAGGGCAGTGATTATATGGCCTTTGATAATTCTATATTACCCCAGTTATCACTCCATTTCAAGGACATACAATTACATAATCATGTTCACCTCTGTGTGTAATCTGCTGCAGTCTGTTGCCATTGATTACTAATACCTGTGATTAATCAAACAATATTTTGCCATTATATCACCGCTTTATATTCTGAGAAATGAATGCCACAATGCTGGATTGTAATTACCAATTGTATCACGAGATGACTGGTATATAATGAATTGTGTGCATCTATGATCAGATAACATCAGATGTATAAAGAAGAGCATATTACCACATCAGATGACCTCTGCATGAAAGCAACACTGATCGATGGATCTCTCCTGACAGGAAAAATGGCTGGGCCAAAGCTACATATCATTACTCTGACTAAGCGAGAGGGACAGGACTATGGCTTCTACCTCCGAGTGGAGCACGGCGAAGATGGTCATCTGATCAGAGCTCTGGAGATGGGCGGTGTGGCTGAACTGGCCGGTCTGAAGGACGGAGACCGCATAATCAGAGTCAATGGAACATTTGTGGATAGTTTGGAGCATAGTCAGGTATGATGCATTTGAAAATTTACTTTCTGTCAATTTAATTTATTTCAAAAGTTTGGTGATAAATCTCACACTCGTCTTTTTCTCGGGACAGGTTGCAGATTTGGTGAGAAAGAGTGGGATGAGTGTCACATTGCACGTCCTTGGAGAAGAGGCATATAAGACGGCCAAAGCCAACGGTGTGAATCTTGCTGACCCTCATTCTCAGTCGGGTCAGAGCCAGCCCACCATGAATGGAGTGTCTGCACCCGCAGCGAAAGCCAAACTTTGTTATCTGACAAAAAACAGCAGTGGATTTGGTTTCTCCTTAATGTCTGCCAAAGGTAAGCAAAAAAACTCACATAGCCAGGTCCCAATAATGGTGAAAATGACAGAGATATTAAATGTGTGTAGACATTATGATTTGAATTTTTACATTCTTAACATAAAACGCTTGAAAATAAAGGTTCCAAGAGAGGGTTTTTGTAGAAATGCCATAGAAAAACCATTTTCGGTTCCCAAAAGAATCATTTAAAAAAAATTTTTTTTTTTTTTGAAGAACAAGAGTTTAATAATAATGGAAAAAGCTTTTTTTTCCATTATAAAAAAAACCCTTCTGTGCAGTGGAGCGGTTTCATGGATGTTAAACCATCTTAGTGGACCGTGCCCAACTTAGTTAAATTCAGTCATTAGCTAATCCTCATAAATCCTTATGATTAGCTTGTCGGGTTAGAGCTTAACAATTCAAGAAAGTGTTTTCCATTGCTGTCAACAGTCAGTGAATGGTCATCTGAGCCTGAGAAAGTGAAACTGTAACTCATTTTCTTATACCTGTTTTGAATTAATCTACCAATGTTGATCATTGTCAGAAATATGTTGTCTGACATGTGAGATGAAGCACTAACAGGAGTTATTTGCTCTAACCCTGTTTTCTCTCAGGTACTCAAGGCATATTCATGACAGACGTGGTGTCTGGAGGAATAGCTCATCAGGCCGGTGTGAAGCTGAGTGATCGCATAGTGGAGATAAACAGTGAAAATGTGGAGAATCTCTCACATGATCAGATTGTGCAAAAGGTACGTTCAAATTATGCTTCATTCTAACTGCAAACATTTAACATTACCTCTTAATCACCAATTTTATAAAACAGTAGCTTTGCCATTTTAGAAAATCTTTAAAGGGATAGTCCACCCAAAACTGAAAATTCTGTCATCAATCAATCATGCTCATGCTGTTCCAAACCTGTAGGACTTACTTAATTTCATGGAACACAAAAGAAGATATTTAGAAGAATGTTGGTTAACCAAACAGTTCCGGGTTCCACTGACTTCTATTATGTTTTGTGTTCATGCAGTGGAAGTCAGTGGGACCCAGAATGTTTTTGTTACCAACATTCTTTAAAATATCTTATTTTCTTTGCAACCTGAATGGATGCTGCTGAAGACCTTGACTCTTCTGTTTTACCTTACATTACCCCAAAAATCAGTGTTTTAGGAAAATATAAGAATAATGTACTCCTATTATTATTGTAGGTGAAAGCAGCCGGGGACAAACTGATGCTTCTGTTGGTGGAAGAGGACACTGACAAATTCTTCAAGAGCAAAGGCATTCGACCAAGTATGGTTCATGCCACAGTCAGGCACCTCCCACATAAGCCACGCATTGCAGACATGACTAAGAGAGCAGATGGTTATGGTTTTATCCTGAAGGAAGATCCTAACCGTGCAGGTAAGTGCTTGCCTTGTGTCATGGTGAGGAAGTCAACATGAAATTTAGCCTATTAAACATTTTATTGTTAAAATGATTTAAATTTAGCCTAATTGCAGTCTAAATTAAACCTGCTTCAGTTGTTCAAAAGAGAGTTTAAAATAGAATATTGGTGAAGCTTTTATTTTGAATATACAACACCTTTCCAAAAGCACCTTGTTCCTTTCTGAGTGTTATGTTATTGTCAGATTTGTCTTGGTGGTTTATCTTTTGGTTCCTGCTGAGGGTTTATCAGTTCATCTGTATCTGACCAGCCAAGAAATGTAAAATAGTTGCAGATAATGTTTTTATTGATTATTTTGTAAGTTTTTAGTATTTCATACCTATTTAATTTAATCCTAAATTACTTACAGTACACCAATTGCATAGACACCTCTCTGGAGCAACCTGCTCACAGACATGAACTCAGGGGAAATACAGCGGGCCTGTAGCTTCCTGGATCCTGGAAATTTGGTGTTAGCACCCCAAATTCGGTAGTTCTTCTGTTTATTGTTCTTTCTAGCATGGTGGCGCATAATGAACTTACTGAAGTTAACTTCAGTGTAAGGGCAATGTGTTCATGGCATTGTGTAACTGTGATTCAGAGGAATGTTGATGACACTGTACAGTGAAATGCAAAGGTTATCTACTGAAATGTCTCTAAGATGCTGTAAAAACACAATGTTCTTGTGTGCAGTAAATGATGTATTTGGATTTCTAAATTGCCTAGAATGACAGGGTTTTGGCCTTGATTTGAAAGTGAAAGTGACGTGACATACAGCCAAGTATGGTGACCCATACTCAGAATTCATGCTCTGCTTTTAACCCATCCACACACCGTGAACCCTAACCCGGAGCAGTGGGCAGCCTTTTATGCTGCGGCACCCGGGGAGCTGTTGGGGGTACATTTTTAGGCAATTTACAAATCCAGGACATGTGGTCACTTTAGATAAATTGGAATTAGAAAAAAAATATTTGTTTTATGTTTTAATATTTGATTCATGTCATATTTTCTTATCTGTCTTAGGTCATTACATTGGAGAAATAGACAAAGGAAGTCCTGCGGAGCGAGCAGGACTGAAGAATATGGACAGACTAGTGGCTGTAAATGGACAAGAAATAGATAACTGCAGGCATGAACAGGTGGTGGAAAAAATATCTCAACAAGGAAACAAGTGCTCCCTCCTGGTGCTGGATGCTGAAACAGAGAAAATGTACAAATTGGTGAGTTCTTTTCATTCACTAAGATTGCTGCAATTGTAACCCCTCTCTCCCAGGTCCTCACCGCCCCAGCTCATCTTCGCTTCGAGTGGGCCTTGAACTCTGGTCTCCGGCATGAAATGCGGATGCACTAACAAGGAGGCTAAATGACTGCAGCCACTAATGCATCACTTGAGATAAAGGGAGTGAGGTTTACCTGCACAGCACCTACCCATTGACCTCTGTTACACTCACCCCACTTAACCTCACTCCCATCCGGGTCACGGCACCAATGTAACCCCACTCTCCCAGGTCCTCACCGCCACACCTTGTTCTCACTCCAAATGGGCCTCGAAAATGGGTCTCCAGCATGGGAGGCAGACACACTAACAAGGAGGCTAAATGGCTGCAGCCACTAGAGTCAGTTTTTAGTGCAACTCTTGTGATCAGGTGGAGTGAGGTTTACCTGCACAGCACCTACCTGCTGGCCTCCGGGTCACGGCACCAATGTAACCCCTCTCTCCCAGGTCCTCACCATCTCGCTCACACCTCGTTCTCACTCCGAATGGGCCTCCGGCATGGGAGGCAGACACACTAACAAGAAGGCTAAATGACTGCAGCCACTAGAGTCAGTTTTTAGTGCAACTCTTGTGATCAGGTGGAGTGAGGTTTACCTGCACAGCACCTACCTGCTGGCCTCCGTTACACAATGCAGCAATAAATAGTGATTTGAAATATTTACACTGATACTGAAAAATAAACTGGTAACTGTGTATTTAAATGTAAAATGTGAATCTTAAATTACATTCTGTATTAATTGTGTAATATTATAGGGTGGTGTTTCTCCACTTCTGTACTGGGAGGAAATGAGAGGATCCCCGCCCAGCTATCCTGCGCATGAAGCTGAAGCTATACCTGCTCCAGCAGTACCTGCCCCAGCAGATGTGGACCACAAACCCAAACTGTGCCGGCTGGAGAAGACCGCTGCTGGATTTGGTTTCCATCTCAATGGCATCCTGGGAGTTAACGGACAGTACATCAAAGAGGTGGGACATCAAGAGATTCAATTGTTTTCACAATGAACAGATTTCTGCTGATTTTAATCAATTTAAATATCTTTTTTTTTTAAAACATGAAAACAAATTTTCAGTGGATGGAGAATTGATTTTAATTTTGGAGATACACCCAGTCACTTTCATTATATGTGGACATGATATTCTTCAAAAATGTCCTTCAGATATAGAACTTGAGGGTGGGTAACTGATTTTCATTGTGGGTTGAATTAACCTGTTAATGTGTTTTCTTACAGGTGGTGAAAGGTGGAGCAGCAGACAGAGCTGGACTGGAGGATGATGACATTGTTGTGGAGGTGAATGGAATGAATGTGGAAATGAGTACACATGAGGAGATTGTTAAGCTCATCCGTAAGAGCGGGGACACGCTAGTCCTCCTAGTGGCTGAGAGGACAGCCTATGAGCACCTTAAAGCACAGGGAATCACCATCACTCCTCAACTGCTGAATAAAGAGCCCTCAGCTGATGTTCCAGCACCTGCTTATGCACAGGATGATGAGAGGAAAAATACAGAGAGTGACATCGAAAGACCGGCCACTCCACCTGCTCAAACCCGGTCAAGGGTCAGTACTGCTTTTCAGCATTTCTAAATGGTTCCAGTATTCACAATATACCTCACAATACAACGTTTTAAATTCTGCCATCATTTACTCACGTCCATGCCATTCAAGACCTGCGTAATGTAAAATACATTTTGAAGAACTGTATGCTGGCTGAATTTTCTGTTTTAATTGATTTCTATTTAAATAAGTATTGTTTTTTTTTTTTATTATGCTTTAACGAATCTGAAAAAGTCTCACGATATCCACAAAAATATTAAGCATTATCAATTGTTTTTAACATTGATAATAATAAAAAATGTTTTAAAACATATTAAAATAGTAAACCGCTATAACAATAATATTACATTTTGCATCTTTACTGTATTTTTGATCAAATAAATGCAGCCTCGGTGAGCATAATATACTTATTTCAAAAACATTACAAAAATCTAGCGGTAGTGTATATTGTGATTACCTTATTTAGTCATATTAATAAATCTATTAACTCTTCCTTTAAGGGTACAAACCATGACCTTGCTAACTGTAACTTTTTTTGCCCCCTAGTCATCATCGTCTTCATCCTCTTCATCATCATCTTCAGCATCAGATGCGAGTGAGGACGAAAAACTCTGAACTAAAAGATATTTCCAATACTGTGATTTAGTGACAGTGACACTCACCTGATCAAGTCCTGTATAATCTTTGAACAAAAGACTGTAAGACCACTGATCAATGTGAAATTACAAGGACATTAGTGACAATGATTATTTCTGCACTGCTTTCATTGGAAACTACAACAGCAACGATCTATTTGAACTGGATTTATTATGCTTCTGATGCATGAAATAAAAAAGACAAGTTGTTAGGGTCTTTCAGGCAATGCATACTTCTTGATATATAATTTATTCTACAGAATAGTTTGTCATTTTCTCATTGATGCCTTTTGAATAAAATATCTTTATTTGGTGTGATGTCGAATGGGAAAACCATTCTTATTTTAAGTGTTAGCACCAATGTTTGTATATTTTAAGTACATAACACATAAAGAAAAATATATATCAGTCAAATCTACAAGCAAATCAAAATCATGAATTAAAAATCAATGCACACTGGCGCGTCATTCTGTACTTGCGTTTTTAAATTCAAGGCCACAGTCCAAAACAGTGAATCTACTCCCTCATCCAGGCATAAAATTTCACTTCAAGAGTTAACAAGTGGATTTGATGAGTTTGAAGTTTGGTGTTTAAAAAAAGATATGTAATCTATATATTGATATTTCTCTATACACGGTGTTACAAATTATATTATTGGTATGCTATGGCAACTTATGATTTTACATTTTATAACTCATCAAAATAGGTTGAACATTTTTATGAAATTCAACATGATGCTTTAGATAGGTTTAATGTCATTTAAGTTGAAATTACTTGGAAAAAATTAAGGCAGCAACATTTTTACAGTCTGAGCGTAGACTTTTTCTAGCAACAAAAAGTGTCGCTGAAAAATGAAAAATATGCATTATTCTAGCTTAGGGTTAAGTCATTAGGCTATATATGTACATAAACAAGTAGTTGTGAAGAATATGTTAACACTACATCGGTGGTGTCCTGTATGTACAGTCACAAAAAAAATAATAATAATAATTTCATCAGTCCATCAATTCATCATTCAGGTTCTTCAGCGTATGCAAGCATTAAAAGCTGTCATAATATGTAGTAGGGCCCCTTTCTTACACAGCCACATCTTCATCAGAGGCTAAGATGGCCAAAAGTGTACAGTGTGCAGTGTTAAGTTGTAAACATAGTGTTGATAATTAATGACACATTATTAACTCTCTTATCAACAACACAACACTGTTCAATATATTCAGGTCCCTTTCTAAGCATATGGGTGATCCTAACATAAAACCCATTATAAACGTGATATAAATATGATTTCTAGTCATGTTTTCATATAGAAGGCAAAAACAAAGTAGTTTTCCCCTTGAGTGAGCAGAGTCTGGAGGCTTAGAGTGAGCCGTGGTCTAGAGATTAACCAAGCGATCCACAGTGCAAAATTGATGTATTTCTGGATCGGCTCCAGACATGACAAAGTGGATATCATGCTCTTCTGGAAGACCAAACAAAGTAGTTTTGCTTTCACAGTGAAACACACAGCGTCTATACGACATGGTGGCGGCAGCAACAACAATACTACAACGGGAATAAAAGGTATCCCTTGTTTCTTTGCGTGAACATCTGGGCAGCGTTATGCAAATCTTCCCACATGCTGATGTAGATACTGTATGTGGGGGCGTGTGAGAACAAGCCGTTTCAGGGGGGCATGGACGAGTCTTAACTTTTATAAAGAATATCTCTTTGGATTTGAAACTTTAATCTTTGCGACTTCACAGATCTTCTTTATTCACCAAAAGCTTGTAACACTACAAAGAGAAAGGAAAATTTGAAATCGCATCATGTGACCCCTTTAAATAGCCTAAACTAAAAGAATGACTGTATATATATATATATTTTTTTTTTTTTTTTTTTTGAGGGGGGGGGGTTACAAAAAAAAGGTAGGATATGGATTTAATTGCGTACTGTTGCAGGCTACTGATTTTATTGATGCTCATGCTAACTATGGTATTTGAGTCAACACGCGTCTAACTAAGTGACATTTTAGTTTAGTAGCCAACTTAATCTTTATTACAAAAAGATAAAAATAATCTTTAAAGGTTATTCAAGATCACGTATTGCTGCCAAGGTATCTAGTCTGTACAGTGCTTTGTCATATGGTGCTGTTTGGTAGAAAACAATCTAATTTGTTTGTCTACACCATAACGGCAGCAGACTTTAAAGGGTTAGTTCAGCCAAAAATGAAAATTGAGCCATGAATTACTCACCCTGAAGTCATCCTAGGTGTATATGACTTTCTTCTTTCAGACGAATTCAGTTGTAGTTATTTAAAAAAAAAAATGTTTTTGTTTTTTTTTATCTTTCAAGGCCGTTTGATGCAACTCTAATGCCAAGGTGTTGCACTCCATCAGTCCTTTGGAAGTTTAATATAAAGCTCATCCATTGAAAACAATGTCTGACATGGCTCCAGGGGGTGATCAAAGACCTTCTGTAGCAAATCAATGCGTTTTTGTAAGAAAAATATCCATATTCAAAACATAATAATCACTGTAATCTAGCTTGTGCTCACAGTTGTATATGAAGCAGTTCTGGGGAAATGAGTGACGTATGAGGTGAAATCCAACATTTGTTAACAGGAGCAAAGAAAGCAAAGTTTCTTTAGCAAAGGAAAACCAGTATCCTCTTGGCTTACATCAAAATCCTCTAATATTCTTTACAAATCCTCGTTTTATACTTCTAATTAATGACCGTTGTTTTGTTTTGATCTATCCACTGCGTTTGTTGGATTGTAGATAAAAAAGAAAAGAAAAAAGAATACAAATTTTCAAGCCCTGAAATAATGAATCAAATCAGTTACAATCAAATAACTCTTACAATCAGATTAATTTTATTAAATTAGTCAAAATGTCTCACAGCTCAGCCAAAAACTCTGAATGAGTTATGAGTCTTAATTTCTTTAATGACTTACTGAATCAGTCTGAACAGTTCTTGGCTGAATCATGACTTCCATAGTGGAAATAACTGAAGAAATATTTCTGTAGTGTGTATAATTAAAGGGTAAGTTAACCCAAAAATTTAAATTAGGCTGCGTTTTACTCATCCCTGAGGCATCCTAGGTGTATTTGGTTTTCTTCTTTCAGACGAATCCAGTCTAAGTTATATAAAAAAATGGTCTTTGCTCTTTCAAGCTCTATCATTGCAGTCACCGTGTTGCATTGCTTCAGTCCAAAATACCTGAAATATAAATTGCCCTTCCATAAAAAAAAAGTGTCTTACATGAGACCTCATAAGTAATTCCCCCAGAACTGCTTAGTTTACAACCGTGAGTGCTAGATTAAAGTGATTATTACATCTTCCACAAATGCATTGATTTGCTGCAGGAGGTCTTTGTTCACCCACCGGAGCCATGTGAGACACTTTTTACTAAACTTCTCATAAACCGAAGGAGCACAACACCCACTATATTGCATCAAATTGCTTGAAAGATCAGACACCAATTTTTTAAATAACTCCAACTGAATTCGTCTGAAAGAAGAAAGTCATATACACCTAGGATGACTTCAGGGTGTGTAATTTTTGGCTTAATTACATTTTTTGGCTAAACTAAACCTTTAATGGACAGTGAAAAAAGGCAGATCACTGTATAACTCCAAACTCCCACCTTAACTTCATTTTGATGCGTACCAAACAAAGCGAAAGAGCAACTGGTGTTATAAAGTGTCCTGCCTTGGTTTCTCCAGGGCTGTTCAAAGTTACGGTTGAGACGACCCATCATTTTCTTGGAAAAACAATGAAATTGACTCAAGATACTTATGCACAAGATAAAGGATGTCCCAAAAATATAAATAACTCATTTTCGACAAAAATCTAAGTTACGGACTTTTGCCCTTCAAGAGCAGATCTGTTCCGACCAGGCTCCCAAAGAGAGGAGACAAGTGGAGGCAATAGAAGCCTCATCAGAACCTTTTGCTCCAGGGAGCCAGGTCAAAAAGCACCCATGTCTGCAAGTTTCCATCAGGGAGCACCTGTATCTGTTGGAGACCCAAAGAGAAGAAAGTAGAGACAGAAAAACCCTCAAGCTTCCCAGTAGGAGCACGGTTTCACAAGGATCACCTTGTGAAACCTAAATGCTTTACATTTACAATTTGAGCAAGTTTCTCTGATGCTCAATAGCCAGATAAGTGAAGTCTTTCCTTCTCATTTCAATGTATTAATGTGTTCATCAGCTTTTTCTAAACTAGCAAACATATAAGTCATAAAACCACGCGCAGGTTCGGGATTTAAGTGGGATAGGTTTGCAGTTGGTGTTTCAAAGCTTTACTCCGATCTAACTCAAGGAGAACCCATGTAACTTTCTTCCACAAACGTCCTACTGTCAACATCCTTACTTCAAGGTTCTCACTGCTAAGCCATTAGTTAATTTATCTGGGCTCCACTAGCCCAGAAACACATTTAAGTCAAGTCATTAGTTTAACACTATCTGGTCAACTGATCAGGTACACACAGCAATAATCCACTAGTGTTAAGCCATTCGGCAAAGCAGGCCCAGACTCACATAGAAAACACACACACGATCTCATGGCTGTCCGTAGCAGCAGAATACATCTTGGCAGTAGATCTGCTTTTACAGGGGATTTTATCATTTTATCTCTCTCCTGCCTTGGGCTTTCAAGCACATTACTGGATATCAGCAGTTCGTTTTCATGCTGTCAACAGCATATACATCTTAACTGTTGTTTATCTTCTCATTCCAGCTTTGTTGGTGGGTTATTTATATATGTTATTTGTGCAGAAACAGTATGTCTTAAATACTCACAGCACCATATCGGCTTATGCATTGGCAGTAGCAAGTTCCTTTACTTGCATGCAGCAGTAAATCTATAATCCACAAATACAGCAGTAACCATCAGCATCAGCATAGCAGATCTATTCCTCCACCAAGACCAAAGACATTCACATTGTTCATTATAATGCATAAAGTGAACACAAGATTTTATTTGCTGCAGAGTTCCTGTATCTCAAACAGTACCTACATGAAAGTATGGCATTAGCGAGTCAAAGGTCATGCATTCGGTTCTCAGGGAAGCCACAGCCTCATAAAGCATAGGTTGAACACAATGCAAATGACTTATATTTTCCTAGTCTGATGACCCTGAATTGAATATGAATGATGGGAACACTTTATCAATGTAAACATATTTACTGTATAGCACTTGTTTAATGTAAAAGACACTGATACTAATGAGTTTTACACAATCAGGATCATTAATCATTGTGTTTCCATAGGCAAAGAATGATAATAAGTGTTTATTGGCTTATTTTCGCTCTTCACATCCCCAGACAACATTACGCAATAGCGTATATAGAAGTGGCAGCCAATGAACATGAGGACGACATGCACCATGCATAATTACATTGATCCTGGAGTTTTACAGAGGGCTGAAGTTAAACTCTGCAGGTAAGTGGCACTCACTCCAGGATCAACCGTTCCCCACGCCTGGTGTACACAATTCAGATGACTCTTCACAAAACATGATTTATTTATTGTAAACCTTACATCAAACTGCCGAATCTACCAATAAGAAACAGAGAAAATGCTTGAAAAAGCCTTTTAATTGCAATCCGAGCTTTCTGTATTTGAACATAGATTGGAGACAGTTACATCTCTGCCATGTAGACAATGCCTTTTTTAGTAAATCAAAAGCACCTTTCCATCCTTCACAAATGAATAACACAAAACCGCAACTTGATGCATGTATTCTTAACCCTTTTCTAGTTGACATGATTTCAGTAGAATTATGGCTCCCACTCAATACAGTATCCACGTATGAATTATTACAGAGACATGGATTAATAGTTACAAAAAAGGCCTGAAAGAAAAATAAGAGACCACCTGTATGCTGTAACATCTCTGAGTGTTGCTGAGATATATATGTGATGTCTATTTATGATAAAAGTTCGCTTAAGAGTGGCTGGTTTAATGGCAAACAAACTAGTGAGAGCAATTAGTTTGTTCACCTACAGTGGTAAACATAATAACACCTGGTTTGAAAAATGTTATGTTCTGTGTATATATATATATATAATACACTGAGAGAAACTACACCCACACTGTATACCATTCTGTCCCCTCCATTAATATGAGTCTTTATAAATGAGACAGCAAATCAACATTTTCTGAACCCAAAGTCAAATAAACACTTTGTTTCTGGGCCCCTCCTGATTCAGGAAATACAGACCCATTCATGCTCATTACAGGACAGAGGCATAAAAGTCCTTCTAAAAGGAGAGACAAAAGAAGGAGACACTTCAGTCCTGTGTGTCTCTCTCTGATGAGGTCACTTGTGAGGTCACAGGGACATGTGCTTCTCGGGTGCCTGTTTATGGGCCAGGTAGAGAAAAAGGATGCTGGAGAGAGCACTGACCAGGAAGATCACGTCAAACCAGCGGTGGTAGAAGTTAAACTGCAGTTCTCCCAGGACCTCCGTCACTATAGTGCGGTACTCTAAAGGCATGCTCATCCGCATCAGGAGCACAGACGACACAAAATACATGCCCTACAAACAGACAGCAGAGAGAGAGAGAGAGAGAGAGATGTCATGACGTTTTGTTAGTAGGACTGGAAATCAAAAACTGTTATAATTCAGAATTGGCTGTACTTTTTATTTTAATCTAAACTTGAACCGAATGATTTTCATGACATCTGATTCTGTTTATGGTTCTGGAACATAAAAGTATGAATTCAGAATTAGAGCTGAAAAAGTTCCTTCATGACTCCTAGACTTTATTGTGATTTCATGATATATTATTATTTATAATATATACATTTTGACACTATGTGAAAAAAAAATTATTAAAAGTTATCCATTATTTTTACACTACCGTTCATAAATCTGGGGTCAGTAAATTCTGTTTAGGTATTTTAAAATGATCTTATATTGTAAAATATCAAAAACTGAAATAACGGTTTTCTATTAGAAAATAAGTTAAACTGTAATTTATTCCTGTGATTACAAATCTGATATTTATTTCATATCATTACTCCATTCCTCTGCTGATTTGCTGCTCAGAAACACTTATTATTATCAATGCTGAAACAGTTCTGCTTAATATTTTTGTGGAAACCATGAGGCTTTTCTTTGTTCCTCAGGAATCGTCGATGAACAAACAGCATTTAATTGAAATCAAGGACTTTTGAAACATTATAAATGTCTGTCCTCTCATTTTTAACCAATTTAATGCAACCTTGATTAATAAAAAGTATGAATTTCTTTCAAAAATAAATAAATATAAAAATATTTATCTTACTGTCCTTAAAATGTAAATGTTCGTGAAATGTATGAAATTTCTTAATGACTATGACACTCAATGTCAACAATGGCCCACATTTTGCTGATATATGGATGTCTTAATTTAACGTTTGATTAAATTAAAAGCAGTCCTTCTAAAATAGTGCTTTTTTTAATATTATGCCTCACCATGATCTGAGCCAGGACGAGCACAATGACATTAGAGGACTTGCTGCTGGAGATAGCGTAGAAAAACTGTGAACAAAACACAAAGAGATACCAAATCAAAACTGCTTTTTATGAGCTTTAAACATCATTATAGCTTCTCAGAAACTGAATTTGGGCACGACCGTGATGCAGTCGCTCAAGGAAACCTCCCTCGACAATGGCAGTAATATGTGACCGTTTGACCGTGATAAGGCTGAATGAGAAAAAAACATGTTCACCCTTTATTACCTTGGTGAGTGTGATTAAAAGGCCTCGTATTGACGTGACTATGATGATTCCCACCAGGATGAAAGAAATGTGCTGAGACCAGAACTTGACCTGTGGGGAAAACAAAGGTTTAAGTTCTGCTGCACATCAATTGCGAGGCTTTATCCATCGGAAAGGGATGAGCAGCATTTGCACTTATCAGTAGTGAGCAAGAATGAAGCTGGACCCAGATTACATGTTTAAGAGGCTGAGTCATTACCTCCTCATGGGGAAAGATTAAACCATCATTTAACAGGCTGGGAAACAATTAACTGCCAGCCAAAGCAGTAAATGTCAGCTGACGCAGCACACAAAATCACAGCATGCATATACAACCACAGTCAGGAGTATAAAGTCTATTAGCGTAGATACCCAACAATTATGACATTAACTACATCAAATTATGACATTAACATACATCAAACTGGATGCCGAGATAGTTGACTGTGATCTCGATTCCTCTGGTCACTGGGTCAGTCTTCCCCACACGGTCAAACACGATGTTTATAGTGGCCTAAAAATAACACATTAGAGCATGTCACTGATGAAGACATGTTTTTACAGTGTTTTATAATACATGCCAAACAAAATGAGCAGAAACGATTCATACCATGAATATTTTCCACACACAGTAGATGGAGAAGAAATACCCTAAGAAGTTGAAGTATTTCCCTTGAAATGTTTTTGAGTACTCTATGCGTTCCTTGGGGTACAGAGACATGAGTTCATTATAGTATTCATAATATTTACTTTTATTTCTATGAAGAATTTCCATGCATTTTGACCAAATGATTTCCATGACTGTCCTGTGATTGTTGGCTATTTTAAAGCAAAAAATAAAAAATAAAAAAACACATTTACTACAATTGCTTACTTGCTGGTTTTACATGAGCATGGGATCCCTGTATATAGAAACGAAACAGATTATCATTGCAAAATGTCATTTGTTAAATACCTTGGTGGCTTGTAGGTCGACGGTCTCCAGGAAGAGCTGTCTACTGAGTTCCTCCAGAGCATCCACTTCCTGCTGGAGCACGAAAAGATCTGCAGTGCCAGAGTTAAGAAACAAACATCCCTCCGAAGATCCACAAGTCACAGCATCCATCAAACTTTAAGCCTGTGGTCCTAAACTAGAGCATCACAATCCCCCCAAAATTAGTGCTCTCAGCCTCGAAAACAATCAACTACCTAGACTACATTAAATGTGGATTTTTAGTCAGTTAAAAAAACAATCAAATTAATAAAATTTCAAAGTCTGGCTTTATTAAAATTATTATTTGCTTTTGCAGAATAAAAATATGCATTGTAAAATCTGGTAGCTGAACCGAAACCAATTGAGAAGCACTGTTTTTAGCCAGCAGGTTAATAGCATTCCACTGTACCATCCGACGGTTATCTACCTGTTTTAGGAATTTAAGGCTAATTTTACAGGAATGTTAAAGGGTTAACCAGTCTATTTAACATGCACATGCTCATATATGCACACACATTATTACTTCCCATTAGCTACTGTTTTAAATTGCTGCTGCGGCAATCCTCCAGGGGCGAGCAGGGGTTAAGTGCTTTGTTCAGACACTTGAAATGTGACCTCAGTAACTCTCCAGTTGCAAAGTCTCATCTAAATGAGACTACTGTAAATAACCAACTCAGAACTTGCACTATTAGGATACTCTCACTGCCTGATGGTGAGGAGGTCACACTCTTGATCATCCCCCAGAATCCCGTCTGTTTATTCTGCTCCTCTCCACGCTGGTACATTTGCCTTCTTGTCATGGCAATCCTACAAATATTTTTAAAAAAAAGTTCTTAAAAAAAAAACCTTGTTCTGTTATGACAAAACTGAAAAATACACTACTTTAGGTTAATACACCATCCAAAAATGTATGGTCAAAAAGTGAAAGTTTTTTAAACGTCATGTTTTCATCATAATAATGGTAATGTGACACTGAAGACTGGATTTAATAGCTGCTGAAAAATGAGCTTTAATGACACCAGAATAAATACAAATGTTAAATATATTAATAGAGAAAACAGTTATTTGAAATTCTAGTAATATTTCACATTATTACTGTGTTTACTATATTTTTCATGAAAAAATAAACAGCCTTGGTGAACAAAAGCGACTACTTACATAAATAAAATAATAACTTTTGAACAGTAATGTGTACAAATGGAGTGATTTATCTCTGTAAATATTTTATTTTATATTTGTAATGTATAGATACATGTATATAAGAACAAAAATGTTAATAAATGTGTAAGTGAATAAATAAATAGACAGAAATGCCTGTGATTTTGTGAGCATGTTTCCTCTTTTTAAATGGATCCCTCTCTTTATACTCCGTGCTTACCTTTTCTTTTTACTGACAATCATGTCCATAGTCTGGAGAAGTCTTCTCTCCAGGGCCAGGATATCACTGTCGGTCACATTTCTGAGCAAATAAACCAAACAAACATCTAGTATCTTACATATAAAAAATATAAACAATACAAAACGCTCTTCTCTGTTATTGTAGAGCACAGATACCTCAGGAAATACGACATGTATGTATAAGGACAGTTCACAGCACCAAAGCCAGACAGCAGAGCCATCAGTGTGACCCCGATGACCCCCACACGACTGATCAGCTGCTCTATAGACAGAATGCCTGAGAATACAAGAAAAAAGATATACATTTACATTTCAGACTGCAAGATAATTATTTGTATATATTTACTTTCTTAATGTGCTTGAAGGTGCACATTATTCCAAATTATTTTTTCTCAAAATCGACTCATTTTCATACACCAGTCGATTATTTATTTTTTGTTAAATATTATTATACATTCATAAATACATAGAGAGAAAGGTTTCATGTTGACAGTGCCTACCATGTTTTGGACTGAGTATAGGGAAAGGATCGCCCAGTTTCCAGAAGAAATACATGAATGTGAACCAGACCACGCATGAAAAAAGCAACCTTTGTCTCTGCACTATAAAAGAGCAACACAATGAGGGTGCTTAAGCAAATTTAAAGGAATAATTCACCCAAAAAAATTTTTTTTTTGAAAACGTTCTCAATCTGATGGCACCCATTCACTGCAGAGAATCTATTTGTGAGCAAGTGATAATGCTAAATTTCTTCAAAACAAAGGATGGTCTGAAGGAAGAGTACATTTTCATCAGATTTCAATTTTTTGGGGTGAACTATTCCTTTTGACAAAAAGCTACAGAATTCATAGAGAGAGAAAAAAAATCTACTTACATAATCGTATATTACTGACCACAAAGTAGCCGATGTAGAACGGCACCACAAATATTAGAACTAGCAATATAACATACAAATTCAGCTTCCAATGGAAATATCTGGACCTGTTTAGAAACAAACAGCATGTGAGCATCTGATCTACAGTTCACATCATCCAATATGTGTAAACCAAGCATACTCACGTGCTGCTTAATACACCAAGGATCTCAAAGATTATGAGCTCAAACATAGTGCAGGAAAAGGCAAATGTGACGGAAAAGACCACCTGCACAACATACTGTCGAACCTGAGGAGGAATTGAGACAGACGTGTATGATGAACACTGAAAGGCAGGAGGAAAACAAGACTGGTCTAAATCTACACTCTTATACACGATACCTCATAATCTTTAAACAACTGCCTCATGAAAAACAGCCACCCAAACCCAAAAAACAGCACCTGTGGACACAAAATCATGTCAGTGAGTGTATTAATGTGTTGCAATATTCACAAACAAAACATAAAACAATGACCTTTCACCTTCAGATTGGTGGAAAAAAAGATTTAGAAATATTCATGTGGAGCAGATCCACTCCCATTGAGCTCAAATCAATTGTTTTTGTTTTTTTAAATAATTACACACACACACACACACACACATTATTATTATTATTATTATTATTGCTATTATTATTATTATTATTATTAGGCATCTGTCAGGCAGACACCTTTTACATTATTTAATTGCTTTTTTATAATTCAAACCATTTAATATTGGTAACATGTTGTTCACTGTACAAAGAATTGGGTATTTGAGGTAGTCTTGTAGCGAATATGCCTTTTTTAATGAAAGAGATATGAGACTTACCTGAGAAGTGATCATGATCACTGAATCTACGAAGAAAGACATGGTGCAACGTGTAGTAGGGAATATATATACAGAAAATGACAAACGTACTCTCAGCTCATTGTGTTTAAAACGCTCTGTTAATATAGAGAAGAAAACTTTGAACAGAACAAGAATCCGACTGAGCTGTCAAGTTACTGACGTCATTGCATGGGACAAAGATGTTTCCGGCGCACAATAAAATCATCATCAAGTGGTTCATAATTCGACCGCTAGAGTTCGCCACCGCCTCAAAAATGATGAAAGACATTTTGAGCGGAGATGTTTTTTATTGTTGTTGCTGCTGCTGCTGTTAATACATAATATTAATCTAAATGTATTAATTAACTAATTTATTCATTTACAAATGCTTGGCCGATGCAAAGGGGATATTTTGCTGAGAGAGAGAGAGAATCAATCAAGAAAAACATTCAAAATATTGAAATATTGCATCCAAATTGGTTGAAAATCTTTGATAGCGTAATTTAGCCCATACCGCTGTAAGGCAGTGAGGTTTGGGGTCCACTCAGTGATCAGAGCCATAGGTGGGACAGACACTCAACAGAAGCCCTACACAAAGAATTCTGCCAAATGATTCTAAACCTACAAAGAAAAACGCCCGATAACGCATGTAGAGCACAATTAGGCCGATTCCCTTCGATTATTAATGTGCATAACAGATCCCTCAAATTCTGGATGCATCTTAAATCAAGTCCCACAGAATCGCTACATTTTAAAGTGCTACAAACCCCAGAACTGAACCCCGAAAAGAGTCTACTCAGACAGCTAGTTATTAACCTGACTAACTCTACTACCACTAACACTAACCAGCCTCGGACCAACTCTGCTTTTCACCCGAACATCAAAATAAATCAAATTATCAAACAATCTAACAAATATCTGGAACATTGGGACCAGAAAACTAAAACACAAAGTAGTAAACTATGATTCTACTGAACTCTAGAATCTAATTTTAGAGAGTGTCAGAGACACAAAGCAGAGGCGGATCCTGACCAGGCACAGGCACAGTGAGCACAGTCTAGCCATCGAGACCGGCAGACACAGAAAGAGCTGGTTACCCAGAGAGCAAAGTGACAGGAGAGACTGAGACAGAGAGGCACTTCCTTCTTTACTGCCATAAATACATAAGAAACCCCTACTTGAACAATTTCACCAACCTAATAAAGAACTTTACAGCCATTATGAAACAGAACAAATAAAGATAGTATTAGGAGAGGGACAGACAGCAGCACTTGCTGCGAGATGTGTGTGTGTGTGTGAGAGAGAGAGAGAGAGAGAGAGAGAGAGAGAGAGAGAGAGAGAGCAGTTGATTGTAGAGCACAAAATTGTGTTTTGTGTCTAACCTCAGTGTGTTACCCTACTGTCCACCACAGTGATCCTTATGTGTGTTTCTATGTAAGTTAAAGACTGGTATCAAATGTTCACATGTTATAATCTGTTACAATTTAATACATCTAAGACGTTATAATCTTCCATTGTATTACTGTGGTTTTCATTTAATTAGTATTTGTTTTATTATATTATTATGTTTTTATATTTTTGTACATGTACTACTAAGCTTTGGCAATATTGTATAATTTACAGTCATGCCAATAGAGCCATTTATTTATTTTTTTATTTATTTTTGTTGAGAGAGAGAGAGAGAGAGAGAAAGTGTGTGTATGATTGAGGCCAGGGGCTAGGTGTTTCATTATTAAGATGGAAAGTCTCTTCAGATTGAAGCGACATATGGAACAGAGAACATGGGAGTCTTGGCTAAATCTCATCCTGTGAAAGCTGTCACCACACAGCAGTCCCAGTGGCTTAGTCCCCAACAGATTACACTTCCATTCAGCCTGTGGTGTTATTTTCATAACACATAAACATCAAAACATTACTTACATCATTTGCAGTTTCTTCTCTTTGCATCATTATGTTTAGTTACAAGTCAAAATTCTATTAAAAATGTTGTGTAGCCTATATTTTTGCATGTTGATGGGTTTTTTGATATACAGTAATTACAGGAATAGTTTTTTTTTTATAGAGAGCAACAATATTAAACTTTGATCAAATGGAGGCTTTAGTTGGGACTCTTTTTTACAGTTGTGATAGAACATATTTCTCAATAGTTATGTCAGATTTTTCGAAACCCTTCATGCAGTGCTCCTCACAGATGTAAAGATGGATGTAAAAGGGATGCAAATCCAAAATGTACAAAAACTACAAAAACACTTAAATGAAGGCTTTTTTCATAACTAGCAAGGGTTGTCACTTTGTCACAGTTTGCATATACCTGTTTTTAGCAATCTAAAAAACAACTAAAAAAAAGTATTTTATGTTTTCTATTATAAAATGTCTTTACAAAACAAGGATGCTCCTCTCTGCTGTTTGAATCAACTCTAGTGTATGTACCTGGTCCTTGTTTACATTACAGTGTAAAATTATTCCTAAGATGTCCCCTTTTGTATAGATCGTAATGAAAATAACAGTTTTGATTTGATAGTATTCATTTTTTTAGATCTGGAATGTATTTCAGTAGTACAGAAATATAGTATGCTGTTATAGAAAATAGTCCTATAGTAGTCAATGGGGTTACTAACAGTCTTCAAAATATCTTCTTTTATGGTCATCACAGGTTTGGAACACTTTAAGGAGTACTGATTGACAGAATTTTCATTTTTAGGTGAACTATCCTTTTAATTTTAAAATTTTTGAGAAACTTGAAAATTGGTTTGTAGGTACATACAATTTCAGTGGTGGTTTTGTTTGAGTGAAAAACAGGGTTAATGTAATTTGAAAGATGTAGTCATTGAATGCATTTTGTAGCAAAGCAATGATACATTATCCACAGTTTAGTCCATATAGACAGCTGTTGTGCTTATTCTGGGAAGAGTCTTAAAAAGCTATCAAGGGTCCTGGTGATTGTAAAAAACTGTTATATTGAAGCGCTTTACTTGTTTTGCATGTCAAAGTTATCTAAAAAAAAAAACACTTTAGGAGAAACACGTGAGAAAAGTTGACTAGAACATATGTGAGTTCCTGTGAGCTTTCGAAAAGCAGCTTCTGAGCAATAAAAACCTGTTTCCTGAAGCAAAACCCGTTGTAAGCAGCTGTTTTAGTCCACCATCACTCTCTTTTTGCTACAACTTGCCCAAAGAAAATAAGCATTAAGTAAAGGCATCCCACAACACCAGAAAAGGCTTGACTTGCTTATAGCCCCTGAAGAGCTTCTTGACAGTGCTGAGGTGTGAATTGAAACAGATGCCCAGGTGTCCCACAGCACTGTCAGCACACAATTGGAGTTGACAGAGTTTTCTAATTCATTGGTTGATTTATTTATATACTGCAGGAGTGTAGGACTGGTGTGTGGGAAGCATCCCCGACAATGAAGCAAAGTAAGGACTCTTGGGAAAGCAATTTTGTTTGTATTTGAGAGTGCTAAAGAAAGATACAGTCTCTCAGGCCTCTTTCAGCTCCCAGCTTTTATTTTCATATTTAATAAATTTATGCAGCAATGCATGGATTGTCTGGTGTTATTTATTTGTTAATTTTTTTATGTGAATATGCTTTGTATATGCTAATTGATAAACCAGTAAACACAGTGCTGCACGACAAGAATATAAAAGTAGACCACTATGCAAACAGTTTTAACATGATCTATTTTTTTAAAGGGGTCGTATGCGATTTCAAATTTTCCTTTCTCTTAGGAGTGTTACGAGCTCTTGGCACATGAAGACGATCTGTAAAGTTGCAAATACTAAAATCCAACAAGCTATTCTTTATCAAAGTTAAGACTCTGCCACGCCCCCCTAAAACGGCTCATTCAAACACGCCCCCACATGTCTACATCACTACGTGGAAATATTTGCATAATGCCACCCACATGTTCATGCAAAGAAAGAAGGCGTGGTTTCAGTAACCGTGGTTAGTGTTTAAGCAACCATGTCAGGGAGAAGCTGGGTGTTTCTAAGCGAAAGCAAAAGCACTTTATATTGGCCTTCCAAGAGTAGATACATTTAAGAATCTTTAAGATTACTTACAACAGAACAGTTGTTAGCAGGTAAGAACGATGGTAGACCAGGGAGGGGTGCAATTGACAGTCTTTAATAAAGAAAATAGTCTTTCTCAGAATAAAGAGAACAAAAATCACGGACTTCTTTCAGCCCAAAACAGAAATTGCCAGACGACCGGGTCTAAGGAAAAACACAAATCTCCACGAGGGCAGAGGCAGGGGCCCTGGGATGTCAACACCCAGTCCATAAACAGAGGAGGTCGCCGACGGTGTGAAAGGCCAAGGACAGGTGCAGCACAGGTACTCTGCAAACAGGCACAGCCGGATAATACGCAGTCCAAAAACAAAATTACTCACAGTAGAAACAACGACAAAAACCATCCATGGACAAGACAGGACAGGACTTGGGAACAGGTGTGTCTCACGTAAGTCCATCGAATAATCCGACAATGAGACAGTGCTAGAAAGAGAGAATAAGAAGCAGAGACAATCAAGGGCAAAAGAGGGACAGGTGAGGGAATGAAAGGGGAGACAGCTGAAAGTGATAATGAGCGGAGGAGTGTGCGTGATAGAGTGAGTAAGTGATCACAAGAGGGAGACAGAGAGAGGGGAAAAGACCAGGATCATGACAACAGTAACGCATTTTATGGACGACTGTTTCATGAACCCAGGAGAGGAGGTAATTCAGACTTTGCTATGACAATCTACACTTCTGTATTACCGTATTTTTCGGACTATAAGTCGCACCTGAGTATAAGTCGCATCAGTCCAAAAATACGTCATGATGAGGAAAAAAACATATATAAGTCGCACTGGACTATAAGTCGCATTTATTTAGAACCAAGAACCAAGAGAAAACATTACCGTCTACAGCCGCGAGAGGGCGCTCAATGCTACTCAGTGGTAGACTACAGGAGAACTGAGCAGCACAGAGCGCCCTCTCGCGGCTGGAGACGGTAATGTTTTCTCTTGGTTCATTTCTCTTGGTTCATGTCAAATTAATTTTGATAAATAAGTCGCATCTGACTATAAGTCGCAGGACCAGCCAACTATGAGTCCGGAACTTATAGTCCAGAAAAAACGGTAGCTACTGTAAGTATATTTTGTTATTGGTTTAAGTAGAAAGGGGAAACAGTGACACACATTCGAGTCATTAACCTTCCATGGCTTGTGTACTGCAAACACATACAAGCTGTGTCTGTCACGCGACTCTGTTCCCCTTTCGGGCTTGAACTGAAAGCTGAAGCTCGCAATTAAGGAGTGAATAAGTTTAATTGGCTTTAAAGTCACATACTAATTATCAGCATCTGGGTTTATCATCTGTGTCTCAGCAATGGTTCACCAGTGACCTTTTACCCATCTTACATTGCGCATTTACTGATTTTCAATTTTATTTTCCAGAGGAAGGTTTTTATCTCTAAAAGGGTGGGTGTCTGTGTGAATATGAGCGGGAGGAAAAGTCTGAAAGCATGTTTGTGTATATGTGGGAGGAAACAGCTGTCACACACAATCTGTGTCAGAATCCTCTTCTGTGAGAGCTAAATTAAGCCTGTCTCCACAACTCCATAGTGGTATACACACAGCTCTAACATCCATTTCATGGTTCATGGCATCAGTGTCAGCTTTAACCTTCAGCTGTGGGGATTAATGTTATAATTCTACACACATCTGCTTATTGTGCAGTCTAAACCTGTGCAAATACAACCTATACACCATAAAAAATAAAAAAAAAGACTGTAAAAATGATACAGTAAAAAATGTTAATTAGTTAACTGTAAGTTTCCATACTATATACGGTGAATAACTTTGTTTAACAGTAAAGTATTGTTTGTTTTTGGACATGAAAAAGAACATATCGTTGTATAATTTACAGTGAAAAATGTAAATTTACACTCCCAAAATTCCTTGCATGACACTTCATATTTTATGGAATAACTGTTTCTTCTTAGGTTTTATTTATTTTATTTTTCTAGATTTTTTTCTCATCAGTTATATACACTGGGGATTTATCTTACATCTAATGTTGTTAAATGAATGTTTATTGCATTATTTCAGCATTTCACTTCTCAGCTTGTGGAAAAGCTGTTTGTTATGAGCTTTGATTCACTATTTTGACTTTCTTATCCCAACCTGTTGTTGGTGGTTATCAGTGTATTACAGTGGTAAAAACAGATATTAGTACTTCCAATAGGCTGGTATATTAGCAATACATCAGTTCATGAAATAAGTTTTTTTTTTTTTTTTTTGTTATTATTATTATCATTATTATTGGGAATTTAACCTATGTCTGTAAAACCTAAAATGTTGCTACCATACCATAAGTTCTTGCAACCACAGCTGCCAGTATTTTACCATAAATGTCACAGATTATTATTATTATTTTACATTAACACAAATTGTAATGGGTTGAGCCCATATTTCAGATTTCCAATTTAAGGTTGTCTCTGAAAATTATTCTGCAATAGCATAAAATACTTCAACATTAAAAAATAAATAAATAAATAAAAAGTTCTGTTCTGTTCTAATTACAAATCACCATAATTATTCTATTGGTCATAATAGAATAATCAAAATTGGACTTATTATTTACATTGTATAATTATTGTAATTTTTTAAAAGGCTACGATAATACAATAATAATTCATATTTAATATATCAACAAAATTGAAGTACTACTTTGTGAAAGAAAAGTTTATTCTAATTATTATTATCTTATTAATGTTTATCTATAATAATTATTCATTTGATTATATTACTTATTCATTTTAAGCAATATAACTAGAGGTTATGTTTACAGTGATTGTAAGGGCAGAAGACCTTGCTTTATTCTGGGAAGGCCTGCATATTCACACAACGTGGAGCTGTGTTTATTTTTCCAGTGGTATGTCCTATGCTTTACGGTCTCTACAGAGTGTGTCAGGGGACGTGTTGAGGCAGAGATACCATCACACCGCTGACAAACGGCTTCACCACTCATAGACAAGAGTGAAATAATGAGAGACACATCTAAAACAGACAGACAGAGGCGGGTTTTCTACTTCTTTTGCTTAGCACATCACAAAAATAAAGCAGTCCTCAGGGGAATGTCTGTCACTTCAGAGTTTCATCAATACAGGTTGGAAGAACTTGACAGAAAGGACTAAAAAACATGAAAGTCCATTCCTAATTGACACTGGGTTGTAAATTAACTGAACCAAAATTTAGCCTGTACTGAGGCTCTGAATGATCTCTATACCTATGTGGATGAAAGGAGAGATCAATTTATGAGGATTATGGCACCTAATTTAAAATCTGTGTGATGAGATAGATAAACTTTTAGTGGTCAAATAATGCAAGGACCTCTGGACTTCAAAGTCAGAGAGAATGAAAAGAAGTGTGAGAGCTGAGTTCAAATTAAGTTCATTCAGTTTTTAGTAACTGCAGATAAGTTTCTTGTGAAGCATGAGACACTGAATGATTACACAGACAGAAATTTGCTTGGAAGTAATTTGCTGACGTATATGTGAGAGATTAGAGGGACGAAAGCTGCCTGCAGGAAACGGTTCATCTCTTAGTGGTGATTTACTTCAAGCACTCATCTCAGTTTAAGCTGTATGCATTGACCTTTGTCGCTCTCTCTCTCTACTCCAGATGTTGAGTGGTTTCTGTAATATTCCCTCTGGGTCAGACTCACTACACAACTCAAATATATTTAACTTGATCAAAAAGGATAAAACTGTAACTGAGAAATAATTCTTTAGATAATGGATCATGTCTTATCAGCTTATGAGGAATAATGGGAACTATAGTAGTAATAAACTGTAAAAACAGCTTTTAAACGATAATGTTATTTATTGAAGGAAAGAGTTATGTAATACCAACTATGCCAGTGTAACAATGACTGAAGCTAAAATGGGATTCAGATGGACTTGACACAACCAGTTCTGGTTACTGCCAGCCCTGTACTGTTCTATCAACAATTAAATATCATCTCAACAGCATGAAATTGGTAAAAAGTCTTAACACACTATTTCAAAAATGAAAGAAAAACACCAACCTGTGCAGTGTTACAAAGCAATTTCAAAGGCTCTTGGAGTCTAAAGAACCACAGTAGCCCCTTTCACACTGAGATTCCAGATAATACATGGGTAATGTGTCCCGGCAATTGTTAAGCCCCTTTCACACTGCACGTTGGTCCTGGAAAATTGCCAGAACATTGCCGGATTGCATTCTGTGTGAACGCAAGCACGTCCCGTGATTGATTCCGGGATTGATCCTGGGTTGGGGACCTAGTAACATTGCCGGGTTCAGTCCCGGAATGAGCTCTGTGTGAACAAAAGCCAGAACCAATGCCGTAAAGGGTGTCTCATAGTGATGATGCACGTTATATGTGCAAACTATGATGAAGCAGAGATCAGGTAGATTCTCATTATCCACTCTAAAAATGAGATTGTTCAGCAGTTTACGTGAAAGTTAATGTGCCTAGAGATTTCGAATCATACATTACTCGTCACATCCTGATGTCACGTGTCATTACGGGACCTTCACAGGTTGTGTGTGAACACGCACAGATTCCGGAAAATCACTGGTAGTGTGAATGAACCAAAATCGAATGATCCAGGAACAATTGCCGGGACACATTACCCATGTATTATCTGGAATCTCAGTGTGAAAGGAGCTTTAATAGGTCCCCAACCTAGGATCGATCCCAGAATCAATCCCGGGATGTTATTGCGTTCACACAGAAGGCAATCCGGTAATGTTCCTGCAATTTTCTGGGACCAACGTACTGTGTAAGGGGCTAGTAAGAGACATTATCCTCAAATGGAAGAAATCTCGGCACAGTAGCCGACATCCTTAGAAGTGATGTTTTTCTTTTTAATTCCTCTAAAAGCACAGTGACCACTCATCCAGGAAGCCACAAAAGACCCAGGAACAACAGTTGAAAGAGCTACAGGCCTCTTTTGCATTAGTAAAGGTCACCATTTGTGCTGAAAGACACTGGCCAAAAATGGGATCCATAGAAGGCAAACACCACTGATAACCCAGAAGAACACAACTCCATACTCCTCAAATAAATTGCATATTAATGGATTAATATAATAAACTGTTTCTTTTAATTTCTTTTGAATTTATTGTCAGTTGTGGGTAGGTGTATGAATACATTAAAATGAAATAGTTAAAAAAGAAATTTTCTGTACACATTATGATTGTCAAATTAAATTTGTTCAAAAAGGGGTTAGTTCTGTTCAAATATCTTGATGTTCAGGTATTTTTAAGTTTGAATAAACTATCTGAATAATTTTTTTGCCCACTTTTCTAAATTGCACTATTAATCTGTCCTCTCTTGCTCTTTCATTTTGTGGTTCTCTCTTGGTTGTAACCAAAGTCTGTTAGTCTGGGCTTTCTTGGGTACTAATGAAAGAGCATTTGACTTATGATTACAGGAGAAATCACCAGTTTCCCATTTCAACATGGTCTTCATGATCCACATACAAACCAGAGTCTTTTCATGATGCCCCAGTGTCTACCCAATGATCTCATTCTGTTTGCTTTTATATTACCATCCTGCTCTTTATTCCCACCCTCCTGGGCTTTTAAATGTATAATACAGTATGAAAATATGAGACTGAATCATGGGATTTCGTCTGTCCTGAAAGCTGCAGGAGAAAAAGACATTATACACACAGGTCCTGCTATGGAGAAATCACCTTTCTCTATATTATTTCCTCATTGTGGACAGAAAATGTTGAAGTTATATTCATAGAGCAATATGTAAAAGTAATAAATATGAATATGGCTGCTAAAAAGTGAAACTAATGATTTTAAGAATATATCAGTATCAGTGTATCAGTCACTCCTATCTTCTCCTATCTTTTTAATACCTATAAAAATACTATGATCCTGTAAACATTATGGTTATCAAAAATGATCACTCCTATGTTCCTTCTCTGCTAATGTCTCCATGGCTAAAATGTCATACTACCATAACAAAATTAACAATTCATCTAACTCTCGCATGCTTTTTAAAACATTTTCCTGATTTCTTTGTCCTCCTACCCCCCCTCACGCTTCATCCATGATAACTGACAACTCACAAGCCACATTTTTCACTAATAAAATTAAAAACATCAGTGCACAATTTTCCACACCACAATCAGTCAAGCTCAACCAACAAACATACACTCCTTCTCTTCACTCTCTGAGGCAGAAGTCTCCAAACTCACCCTTTCTAATCATCCTACTACTTGCACGCTTGATCCTATTCCATCTCATCTCCTTCAAGCCATTTCTCCTGCAGTTGTACCTGCACTCACTCACATCATCAACACTTCCGTCCACACTGGTGTTTTCCCCTCATAATTTAGACAGTCTCGTATAACTCCACTACTTAAGAAACCCATCCTCAACCCATCTCTTCTAGAGAACTACAGACCAGTTTCCCTTCTTTCTTTCATTGCAAAAACACTTGAATGAGCTGTGTTCAAACAAGTCTCTACATTTCTCACACACAACAATCTCCTTGAAAGCAACCAATCTGGCTTCAGAAGTGGACATTCAACTGAGACTGCCTTGCTCTCAGTTGTTGAAGCCCTAATACTGGCAAGAGCGGAATCCAAATCTTCAGTACTTATCCTGCTTGATCTGTCCGCTACTTTTGACACGGTTAACCACCAGATCCTCCTATCAACCCTACTGGTACTATACTTCAGTGGTTTGAGTCTTACCTATCAGATAGGTCCTTCAAAGTATCTTGGAGAGGTGTGGTGTCCAAGTCACAACATCTGACTTCTGGAGTGCCTCAGAGATCAGTTCATGGAACACTTCTTTTCTTTGTCTACATGGCATCATTATATTCTGTCATTCAGAAACATGGCTTTTCATACCACTGCTATGCTGATGACACTCAACTCTACCTCTCATTCCAACCTGATGATCCGACGGTAGCTACTCGCATCTCAACTTGTCTAACAGACATTTCTTGCTGGATGATGGACCATCACCTTCAACTCAACCCAATGCCAAGACAGAACTGCTTGTGGTTCCAGCAAGCCCATCGTTTCATCACAATTTCACCATCAAGTTAGGCCTTGATGACATCCACCATAACTCCTTCAAAAACAGCCAGAAGCCTTGGAGTTATGATTGATGATCAGCTGATTTTCTCAGACCACATTGCTAAAACTGTCCGATCCTGCACATTTGCTTTATTCAACATCAAGAAGATCAGACCCTCGCTTTCGGAACATGCTGCACAACTCCTTGTTCAAGCTCTTGTTCTGTCCAGGCTGGACTATTGCAATGCTCTCTTGGCAGGTCTTCCAGCCAGTTCTATCAAACCTTTACAATTAATCCAGAACACGGCAGCAAGATTAATTTTTAATTTGCCAAAAAGAATACACGTCACACCTCTGTTTATCAATATGCACTGGCTCCCAATAGCTGCACGCATAAAATTAAAGGCATTGATGTTTGATTAGTTAAATCAGTCAGCGGGCTAGCAGTATCCGAAAAATTAGGTACAAACCTTCTATAATAACCTGCCAGCCCCAGGAACTGTCTAACCTCCTTTTTGGTCTTAGGCCTTGGACACGTTGCAACTGCTGCAGTCTTATCAATTTGGGGACGCACCTGTCCATGACCTAAGTGGAAGCCCAGATATCTTACTTCCACCCGCCCAATTGCACACTTCTTCGGATTGGCCATAAGCCCAGCCCTCCTCAGCGTCTTCAGGACCGCTCGCAAATGCTGCATCATAGTTAAGATCCCCAACTCGCCGTGTGACCTCAAAGGGTCCTTGCCACTTCGCGAGTAACTTTGAACTAGACGTAGGGAGTAATACAAGCACTTTATCTCCCGGTGCAAATTGACGTAGTCTAGCCCCCCTGTTTTACAACCGACTCTGTTTGTCTTGAGCCTGCAACAAATTCTCCATTGACAGCCGCCCCAACGTGTGGAGTTTTGTTCTCAGGTTCATGACATATTGAATTTCATTTTTACTAGTAGAAGGTCCGTCCTCCCAAGTTTCTTTAAGGACGTCGAGGACCCGCGGGGTTGACGCCCATAAAGAAGCTCAAAGGGGGAAAACCCCATGGAGGCTTGCGGGACCTCCCGTACAGCGAACAAGAGGGGTTCTAGCCACTTATCCCAATTTTTGGCGTCTTCCTGAACGAACTTACGAATCATGGATTTTAATGTGCGATTAAATCGTTCGACCAGTCCGTCTGTTTGTGGGTGATAGACGCTTGTTCGAATCGATCTAATGCCCAATAACTCGTAAAGCTCGCGAATAGTACGTGACATAAACGCCGTGCTCTGATCGGTGAGGATCTCCTTTGGGATCCCCACCCGGGAGATTAATTGAAACAGTGCACTCGCCACACTCTTAGCGGAAATAGAGCGGAGAGGCACTGCTTCAGGATATCGTGTTGCATAGTCCACCAGAACTAATGCAAAGTGATGTCCCCGTGCTGACCGCTCTAATGGCCCGATGAGGTCCATGCCAATTCGTTCGAAGGGGACCTGCATTAATGGTAGGGGGCACAATGGTGCTTTTGGAGTGGCCGGTGAATTCACCATCTGACATTCACGACAAGCCGCGCACCACCTGTGCACATTCTCGTGAATGCTTGGCCAGAAAAAGCGGGCCATGAGATGGTTTAGTGTGGCCGCTTGCCCTAAATGCCCGGCCATTGGATTACAATGAGCCACCTGGAAAAGCATTTTCCGACGGCTTCTAGGTATTAATAACTGGGTTGTATCTTGCTTTGTCTGGGCGTCTTGGATCACCCGATACAACCTATCTTTTAAAATTGAAAAATAAGGATACGAGAGCGGTTGGTCAGGGTGCAGAAGCTGCCCGTCGATCGAACAAACCTGATCAAAGGCATTTTTCAGCGTTTCATCACAGGACTGTTCCAGGGGAAAATCATCACGCTCAGGGAGGATGTTCCGCTCGAGAGCACTCGGTTCCCCTGCAACAGGCTCTTCTCTTGTTTCCTCCAAGAGACATCCGAACACAAATACCCCAATAATTTATTAAACGTTGGCCAATTCATTCCCAAAATTATCGGATGCTTGAGGTACGGATTAACTGCCACCTCTATTCTATGCTTTTCTCCCCTAAATTTAATATTCACAGGCAAAATAGGATAATTCACCACTTCCCCATGTACACACCGAACCTTAACCATGCGGCTACTATCCAATGCCCTCGGATGAATCAGACTTTGATGGATGGAGGATTGGTTACATCCTGAATCCACCAAAGCCTGATATGTACCCCCCTTTATACTCACTGGTATTTGGTATAGGCCAGCTTGATCGAGGGCAGCCTTTGGTGCATCGGGGACACCTTTCAATAAAATGCCCTGGGTCCCCGCAGCGCCAACAGGCTGGCCCAGACTTTACCGCCGCCCTGGCAGCAGGAAGTGGGTCAAGCGATTGGCGAGGAGAGAGTGGAGAGGGCGTGGCTTGGGGAAAGGATCCCGTGGGCGAACTCCCACCCCTGGGAGGAGCCCTGGGCCCCACTGCTGGTTCGGCCACGTAACCCGTCCTCCACCTCAGGGCTAGCTTCGGGAGAAGCCCTCCATGGGACCTAGGGAAAGGGACAGGTTTGGAGAGAGAGAGGGGAGGGGAGGAGAGAGAGGGAGAGAGAGAGGCAGATGGTAAGGGGTCGCCGACCCCTGGACACGCCACCATTTGGTCTTCCACCAGATGGATGGCCTGGTTCAGCGACGTCGGGCGGTGGCACTGGACCCACTGCGCAGTCTTCCTCGGCAGCTTGGCCACGAACTGCTCCAGTACCACACGATCGATCACGTCCTTGACGTCGCTACTCTCGGCCATCAACCACTTGCGGCAGGAGTCCCGGAAGCTGCTGTGCCATTACGAAGGGCCGGCCTGACTCTTCCAGGGTCAGAGTCTTGAACCTCTGGTGATGTTGCTCCGGGGTCTGACCAACCCGCTGGAGGATGGCATGCTTGAGGTCCTGGTAGACCAGGAGGTTTTGGACTGGCAGTTGGTGAGTGGCTACCTGCGCTTCTCCGGACAGCAGGGAAATGAGCCGCATGGGCCAGTCCGCGGGGGGCCACCCACGAGCCTCTGCCGACTTTTCAAACAGATCCAGGAAGGCCTCCGGATCATCGTGAGGCCCCATCTTGTTGAGCGGCAGAGGAGATGAACTGTCTTTGAAAGAGGGGGTGGCCCAGACCTCCCGGTCTACCCAGCTCCGGAACAGCTCGCGGTCTTCATGCTGGGCCCGGAGGAGCGCCTCGAAGCGTCCTGCTCCTCCTTGATCGCCAGCATGTGTTGGTGTTGTTCCTGATTAAGACCGGCGAGCGACTGGATGATGTCCGCAAATGGCGTACCTGACCGAGATTGCATGGCGGCGGCGATCTTCTTCCTTCCCGGGTTTTCGGCACCAGTGTAACAAGGTTCAACACAGTCTTAGTAGGAAGGAAGAAGACATGGGTAGGCTTGGTGCTGGGACGCTCGTTTATTTTGCATATAAAAAGAAATAACGATGCCCTCTTGGCATAATCAGTATAATACTGCACAATCACAGTCAATAATTCAGAATTCACTGAGGAGTCTTCTCAGTGCAGCACGAGGTCCCAACGTGTCTCTCTCTCTCTCTCTGCGGTGACTCGGCTTATATCCGGTCTCTCCACGCCAATTACTGCAATCAAACACACGTGTTCGTTATTTGCACTTGACCTACTTACGCCTCGCTCTGCTCCCTCGTTTCTCCCGTTGCAGATTGCGCTAAACCACGCCTTCCTCGCCACAATTACTTCAAACTTATGTGCCCTCTAGAAGTTTGCATTCTGCAAGTGAACGTCGCTTGATTGTGCCATCCCAAAGAAGCACAAAGTCACTTTTACTCAGCTCACAACTTGGATTTTATGATTATCACTGAATCCTGGATAAAGGTTGGTAATCTAACTCTTCTGATCTATTCTGATCTGATCCCTGCTGATTGTAAATTTTTGAACTCTCCTCGTCCGAGTGGATGCAAGGGTGGTATAGTATAATGTGGCTAACATTCCAATATCAAACAAACCAATATCTTGGAGTAATTCATGTTCTCAAACAGTACACTGAATGAACTGCTGTGAAGAGAGAACTGAAGATGAACACCGAGCCGAGCCAGATAACAAACAAAAGACTGACCCGATCTCTCCTGAAGCCAACAACAATCTCCTTCCTCTTCTCCTCCACATTCAAAGAGAGATTGTTGTCACTGCACCTCCCGACCTGGTGGCTCACCTCACTCTTGTAGTTTGTCTCGTCTCTGTTGCTAATGAGACCCACTACAATTGTGTCATCTGCAAACTTAATGAAGATGTTGAAGTTATGTGACGATGTTGAAGTTAGAGTGAAGAAGAGGGGGCTCAGCACACATCCTTGGGGGGCAACAGTGTTCAGTGTGTTTGTGCTGGATGTGTTGCTGGCGACCCGAACTGCCTGAGGTCTTCCAGTCAGAAAGTCCAACAGCCAGTTGCACAGTGAAGTGTTGAGTCCCAGCTGGACCAGTTTGTAAATAACCCATTGAGGGATGATTGTGTTGAATGCTGAATTGAAGTCTATGAAAAGCATTCTGACGTATGACGTATATTAGTTGCAATATATGTGTGTGTGTGTGTGTGTGTGTGTGTGTATTAAAATTAACAGCCACAACAAATTGGACATTTCAGAAGAAGACTTTAATTCTGTTGACTGATTTAATTTAAGATTTTTAAACAAACACACACACACACACACACACACACACAAACATGAAAATCAGTTTCAGGAGCACTGACCCTGCAATAGAGTACAGTAAAATATGACATTATTAAAACCCACAAGAGGCTGTTTAGTAGTGTTACATTAAACTGTATGTTAGTATAAGGTTGCAAAAGCTTCAGAGGAGTGTAAAGTCCTCAGGGAGTGCACAGAATATCCTATGATCCCACTCTCACCCGAATACAAAATCTACATATAAACATGCAGAGAAAGAGAGAAAAATACAGAATGAAGTTCCAGCATTCTCTATTATAAATACCCGTAAATCAGTGCAAGCAACTCAAAGCCGCATGGTGGCCGAATTTACGGCCTTCATTTTGGATTGAAAGACTCTCATCAGTATTTCTATCATTTGCAATATTTCTCCCCTTCCCTGTTTCCCACCGTCCTTCATATTGGCCTATACATTTCCTTCAGTCTCTCTCAAAAACATTTTTTTTTTTTAAGACAGAACATAGTGAAGACCAGAATGCATGTTAGTATAACTCATTCCTTGGATGAGCAAGAGATTTTCATCAGCAGCCATTTGCTGATTATTTTTATTTTATTTTAAAAGACATACAGATTTGGAATTAAATAAGGGTGTAAATAAGGAGTAGAATAATGACGGAATTTTCATGTTTATCAAAAGTAAATAAATAAAGAAACAAACAAATAACTGCAACTTTCCTTTTAGGATAGAATTGATCAAATTTAGGACAAAACTAAAATTATTTTATTGGCCAATGTTTAATATTTTTTTTACCTATAAAAAAGACAATGAAAAAAAAAAACTTTGAAATATGTTAATCTTTATTTTGAGGTCTTTTTAAAATGCACATCATATTTTCTGTTATGTAGGAAGATAAGGGAATATCTCAGAGAAATCACCCCAGTATACACACATTTAACAACAGCATCATTTCATCTGAGTTCATTCACATAACAAAACACAATTCTGTCCCACTCATGTTGTTCCATTTGTTTATATTATTAAAAAAAAAAATTACAATTTAACTATATTTAATATAGTGCCTATTTAACTATATTTTGGGGACATATTTCTACACAAAAGTGAGCTAAACCTGACAAAATCTAAAAAAAAAAAAAAAAAAAATTCCTCATTTGTAAAATTTGTATAAACAAAGTAAATTATGTTGGTTTATTTTTTATTTTATTTTTTGTAAAAATTCAGAAATTTTTCTGTAAGTGGCAGGTTTAGGTGTAGGGTAGGTGTTAGTGCGACAACATACAGTTTGTACAGTATAAAAACCACTAACCTATGGAATGTCCCCATTTAGAAAGCTAAGTAAACGTGTGTGTGGGGGGGGGGTGTTGGTGTGTCACAGATCACTGAAACATTGCCACATATCCTGAATGGCTGTCATGCTTACAAGGGAATGTAAATAGCACATCATGAGAGAATAGTGGACCTGATAGTGAAAGACATTTCAAACCATTTACCAGCTTAAAGCTGCAGTACGTAACTTTTTGTAACTGCTTGAGTCTTACGGAAGAACATCGTAGCCAGAACTACTTCCCTCTGTTTATGTCTATGAAGAATCACAAAGGTACTGGGTTACGCCGCCGCGGTACCCCCGAAGCAATCTAAAATAGTCCGAATGTAAACAATTATTATAGGTGCACCCTAGTGATTCAGGACAAGCTAAAAACACGGTTTGGAAAATGGATTCATGGTGTATTCGCTTATTATATACATTTTTCTACATTTTGAACCCAAACAAAGTTACGGACCGCTGCTCTGATGGAGGAGCTTGATTTTTTTCACAGATTATCTGTCTCATATTCTACTGTCAGGACATAATGACAGGTTTAACAAATATGTAAAAAATATATTTTTACAAAAGTTACCTACTGCAGCTTTAAGCAAGAATATTCAAACATTCTTGTGTAAAATCAGTATGTTTCAGTATTGCAATAGTAACCCTGAAATCGTTTCATGTCTGTCTGCTAATACACCAGATGTTGTTATGATTAATGAGGAGTGTATAGATGTTCAATAAATAATAAATAAATATATATATATATATATATATATATATATATATATATATATATATATATATATATATATATATATATATATATATATATATATATATATATATATATAAACATTTTATGGGTCAAAATGATAGATTTTCTTTCATGCCAAAAATCATTATGATATTAAGTAAAGATAATGTTCCATGGAGATATTTTGTAAAGACCCTACTGAAAATATATTAAAACATTATTATTTTTTGACTAATAATATGCATTGCTGAGAATTTCATTTGAAAACTTTAAAGCAGATTTTCTCAATATTTTGAATTGTTTGTTTTTAATTAATTTATTTTGCATCCTCAGATTCTTGATTTCCCAGTAGTTGTATCTCAGCCAAATATAGTCCTATCCTAACATATTTATTCAGCTTTCATATGATTTCAGTTTGACAGGTGGCCCCTTATGACTGGTTTTGTGGTCCAGGGTAATATATGAATTATACTGTTTAATCCAAGTCTTCTGTGCTATGAATTAGGCTTTAATTTGCACATACATATAGCACATATAATAAGGTAAACAGGAGCTAAAATGTGCTTGCTTGACACAAGAACAACTGAGGCTTGCTCTCGCATGTCAAGCTTTTATGTTTGAGCTTGTCTGTTTCGCATGTTTGATGGGCTCTTTATGTGGGTTGATCAATGTCAATGAGTAACTGATGACAGAATTTTTGGGTAAACTTTTTTGGATGAATCATTTTAACAGTTTACAACAGGGAATGATTCACAGATCTATATAGTATGACTTCAAAAAGTTTTAATTCATGATTAGCATAGACCAATTTTATGATAATTTACCCATAAATTACATGCAAACATTCCTCAGATTGTCTCCTGGATGACAAAGTTTCTGCTGAATTTTATGTTTCTTGGACTCTTATTTTGTCCTGTTATTTTTGTCTTTTCCTGTGTTTGAGGGTTCCTTGGTTACAGATCAATCACACACAACTGCACCTTGTCATGCACTCATCAGGACTAGCATTTAAACTCTGTATCTGTAGAAACTACAGTGTTTTTCTCCAGTGATTTCCTGCAAATATTTTAACTGTATCTCTAATGGGTGTTCCTAAAAAGATAAGTGGTCTTGTTTCTCCAGTGATCCCTCTGGCGTTTTCTGTTCTTTTCTGTATTCCACAAAAGTGTGTTCCTGCAATAGTGTTGATCTGTGATCACTCACCTGTGCTTCTGTATCATCTGTGATATTAGCCGTTCATCTCCATATCTCCGCATTCCCAATAAATCCTGCATGTGGGTTCACCCTCATCCTCTGTACATCATAACACTGGAACATGAAGTAGTATGAATGAATGCAAGTTTGATACGTATATGAGTACATTTTAACACTTTAGAAAAAAAAAAGGTTCCCATTAGTTAATGGACTAACTAGCATCCCGTATTGAAATATAATGTGATATGTTAAATATTTCCATGTATAGGAAACTAGAGCTTATAATTTTCAATATGTGCGTGGACTATATGGCTGTATGTTGATTGATATAAAAAAAAATACAGCAATGAAGACAAAAACTGCACTGCATTTTCACATGTAATAGCTTCATTGAAATACTAAATTAATTTATGATTAATGAGGGCTTATATAAAGCTGAACATATATTATATCATCACATAAATCCACACACAACACAGCTGTGCTGCCACACACACAAAAGTAAACATTTTGCATGATCTTTCTAGTTTGGATGATCTGAGCATGTCAACGTGTGTATGTGTGTGTGCGTGCGTGTTTGTGTGCATGCGTGCGTGCGTGTGTGTGTGTGCATGCTTACGTGCCCAAAGGCCAGATGATATCAGTTCCCAGTAAACTTCCTGCCTGAATTGCACTTGTGTAAATAGTAACAAACAGTCACTTCAAATTAAACAATCACTGTCACACACAGCTCATCTATTGAGGTTCATTATATTTTACTTTTCATTTTTAGATACACTTGCTGGTCCAGATCAGGTAGCATATGTTTTGTATTTTGCTCGTAGAAGGAATGATCTCAGGGGTCAGTGGTCATTTGTCAGTCTTTTAGCTCAGTGCTTCAAGACGGCTTAGCATCATCGGATGCTAAGTTGATATGATTCTTTAGGGTCTTAATGAAAAGTTTGTAACATAGTTTGGTTAAAATTTCTCAATGGTAGTGTAAATACACCTTTTTTACCCTGTCAAAAACAGCTCTTTTTTTTTTTTAGAGGAGGCCGTTTTGTAACATTTTTCTTCAAATGTTAATGAGCTCTGCTGACCCCACCCCACTCTTCCTAGCCGCTCTCTGAGGGAGTGTTTACTTTAGCCGCATTCATCGTGAAATTTGCTAATTAACACATTATTAGGAAAGATAATTGCAAAGATTTATTAAAAAACCTTATACTACTTCTGTGGGTGAAGCTGGATCATTAATGATTTGCGCTAACATAGATTTGATTCTGATTGGTCAGCTGTGGCATTCTTTGGTCAGATTTTATAATTTACACTTAACCATGTAATAAACTCTTGTCCTTGGCAACTTATTTTGGACATAGCTGTTCAAAGGTTTTTTCTCAAGTGTTTAGTTGCATGTCTCTCCTTTCCTACTTATGAAATATTTTAAACTCAAATCAATTTTAAATGTCTTTTTATTTATTTAGTAAGCAGCAGTGTAATAAGCGGGTGGTTATTATCATAGAGTAAACCGCTTGAGGGTAATAGAAATCCTGATCACCCTGTCAGTGCTTATTTAGCTATAATCAAACTTGTTCCAGAACTTTAACTGTGGATTGCAGCAACAGCAGGTTTTGTACAATATATATATATATATATGGGCCAATTTTGTCCTGTTTCACCTTGTTTTGCATGTTCCTGCCTGATTTGCCTGATCCTTATGTCATTGTTTTTAATAATGCCATTTTGCTTGCAACTTGCTCAAATATTTTCAATGTTTTAATCATTTATATGGTGCTTATATTAAGAATAAGCAAAACAAATAAAAGTATTGATTCATCTGAATCATTCACTCAACCGATTAATAAAAAAACAAAAAACAAGTGACTGTGTCATTGAATTATTCACTGAAGCTATTAACTCCAAAACACTTGCTGATACACTTACAACAAAATTTCAAACCATTTAGCATGTGATGCAGTATTCTAGTATGCCATGCCAAATTCAGCCACTGATTAATTCAGCGACAAAACTCCCGTACTGTGTGTTACTTGGAAATACGTAATGGGTAATTCTGATGTGGCTTTGTTTGGAACTATTTTCATTAGCAGATTGAAAATAGACAAATTTAATATTGCCTAATTTGGCATTTTAAGCTTCTCCATCATTGGTCCAAACATTTCAAGTGACATGAGGATAGTTTTCCACTATAATACAGTATTTTTCTACACTTTTCTTCTGTTGTCTTTAAGGTACATTACACTAGCTCACTCATTAAACTCATTCATAGCACTATGAATCATGGCACTATTGGTGGTTATTATCATAGAGTAAACCGCTTGAGGGTAATAGAAATCCTGATCACCCTGTCAGTGTTTATTTAGCTATATATATATATATATATATATATATATATATATATATATATTGATGGATGACTGACATCTTTTTTTTTTTACGTTAATGTCTTTTCTTTCTTTGTTGTTCTTTAACAAGAATTTATAATTGGTCTTTCTCATGAATTAAGCCCTGAGAAACACCTGGGCCTCCATTGATATCTATGACAGAGGGAGGAATGAAAGATTTAATTCCAGTGTCATGCTTTGATATCTGATTTTGCTTACAGTATTCATTTTGATTCTGAACACTTTTCTTTTCTGAACAGTCTTAACTTTGCCTTTGTATTCATTTGCTGTTAAAGAAAAAATTAATAAACATTTGGCTAAACAGTTGATATCATGTGCAAGCCTCATAGCTCATTTCATGTCTTCTCTTTTATTTGATCCTCCTGAACTGAATAAACATTTAAATAGTATATATCATATGTAGAATAGCCGTGAATACAAATGTGAC
Organism: Carassius auratus; assembly: GCF_003368295.1. Taxonomy (NCBI): domain Eukaryota; kingdom Metazoa; phylum Chordata; class Actinopteri; order Cypriniformes; family Cyprinidae; genus Carassius; species Carassius auratus. Next base: position 26,593,159 of record NC_039276.1, read on the forward strand.
AATGGCAGACATGTTCAAATTAATTTCCTACCATCTCCACCCAACCTCGCCTGGAGGTCTGGAAGGGCTGGAGTTGAGCTATGAGTCCTGATGGGACCAGCAGCTGCCACTGGATCAGTCTGAACATGGGTGAAGAAATGAGCTCACAGGCCCTGAGGCTATAAGCACTGAGAAATTAAAGTTGATAGCAGCTCTTCATATGAGCAATTGTACAGCAGGACGGGTTTTGAGCACCTACTCTTATGAGGCCTACAGCAATATAGGAAAACTCACTAATTTTAAGATGCTTAACTAGCACTTCAAGCTAGTTTCTAACTCCTCCAGGTTTCTGTCTTGTTTGGTTGTCAACATAAATATCAGCTGCAGACATTCGCAATAGGGACCATTTTTTAGTATGACTGTAACAACTTTGGCTTAAATGAACAAAATAAACCCACTTGTCATGTTTAAGTTTTCTTAAATATTCCATAGATATGCGTAGATGCATATACAATAAATACAGATTGTTGGTGCAAATTCATTTACAGAAGCTATAGTTAAATCAGGGGAATTGAAAACCATGAACAAATCTTTAAAACATGTAAAAAAATATATGACACACACTATATTATAAACATTGTTTTGTGCAGTTAATTACTGACTGTTGATAGCATGAAAGCCAAAAGTTATTTAGAAACCTCTTTTATTTATTTAATCTGCTTTCTTACACAGCTTTTGGAATGTTAATTATTTGAATATTGTTTGGCCTGTATAGTATTAATCTTCTAATTGCAGGACATTTTTGTTACTTTTGTATAATATTTGGTACTGTATTCCAAGGTAACAGGGAACATTCTCAGAATTTAGTTATAAATTAATGTTCTTCCAGTAACATTATTAGAATGTTCAATTAACATGTTCATCCAATCAAGTCTTTAATAATGTTCTCAAAACATTACCAATACACTGTTCATTGAATGTTTTTTACTGAATTGTTTTAGCTAGACATCAGTTTTTCAGTTTTCAGTGATAAAATCAACTAAACAAATTTTTGTATCTCAAACAAGATCCATTTAATCTGAAAAGAATGAGAGCTGTATTTTCACATCGGACTGGAGTCTGATAGAAGCGTGTCCTTATTTTGCACATACATTTTTTGGGTGAGGAGTCTGACCGATTTGTGACAGTACCCTCTCCTCCAGGGCCCACTCCTGAGGGCCAGGGCGGGAAGAGCGGGGCCTGGTAACTGAGTACAAACTGAAACAGTGTAAGACCCGTGGATGGTTGGCGGAGGGAATTCTGGGCTTACTCGGCCCAGCCCAGGAACTGGTTCCAGGAGTCCTGGTGGCCATGGCAGAAGGTCCGGAGGAAGCGTCCTACTGCCTGGATTTGCCTTTCTGTTTGGTCGTTGAATTGTGGATGGTAACCTGAGGAGAGGCTTACAGTCACACCTAGGAATGAGAAGAAGGATTTTCATACCCGAGAGATGAATTGCGGCGAGTCCGAGACAATGTCTTTGGGGAGTCCGAATTGACGGAAGACCCAATTGAAGGTTTCGAGGGCAGTGGGTAGACCCTGTAAGTGGATGAGCCGTCAGAATTTAGAGAATCTATCTATGATGACCAGAATACAGGTATTAGCATCGGAGGGGGTAAATCCGTGATGAAGTCCACTCCTAGGTGCAACCAGGGACGGTTAGGAATGGGTAATGGGTGGAGTTTGCCAGCTGGAAGATGTCGAGGACTTTTGGAGATGGTGCAATCTGTGCAACATTGGACATACTTTCTCATATCCTCTGCCATGCTGGGCCACCAGAAGCGTTCTTTTAGCAACGAGAGAGTCACTTCGGCCCCTGGGTGGCCAGTGCTTAGGGAGGTGTGAGTAGTATGTATGAGAGGGGTGCATTGTGTCCGAGGAACATATCTGAGTCCGGGGGGACAGCCCGGCGGAGCAGGAGGACTTCCACTTCGAAAGGATGGTCTGGGTCAGAATGAACAAGGATGGGGGCTCTGGTGAAGGCTTGTTTGAGATTGGTGAAGGCTTTAGTGGCAGCAGGAGTCCAGGATAGTGATTTGGTTTGTTACGGAGGAGGTCTGTGATAGGACTGGTAATGGCACTGTAGTTTTTAATAAAATGGCGATATAAATTAGCAAAGCCTAGGAAGCGTTCTTTTAGGGGTTGATGCGAGTGCCCAGGAGGTGACGGCTTGGATCTTCCCCTCCTCCATATGAATGCCTGAGCTATTCTGTTTGGGAAGGGAGAGCGGGTGTATTTTCCCACGAAGTATTGGTGCACCTGGAATCAGGTCTATGGCACAATCCCAAGGGCGGTGTGGAGGAAGTTGTGAGGCTTTTTGTGGACAGAAGACATCTTGGAACTCTTGGTAACAAGGGGGAATATCAATGGAGTGTTTATCTACATGCCTTTCTACGGAGGTGGCATTGATGGGTAAGGCTTCGGAGGTCCTGTGCGGTGGTGAGGGTCTGTGAGGGAAGCAGGATGGAAAACACCAGTCACCCCACCGGAGGATTTTGCCTGAGGACCAGGAGATGACTGGGTTGTGATGGATGAGCCACGGCGAGATAAAGTTCCCTGCTGATCCGGAGTCAAGGAGGACGGTAACTGGAAGAGTGACGTTGTCAGCTGTAAGTTGTACAATGAGTGGATTCATCTTAATAGGTGATTGGATATAACTCACCACTGGCCATGGTGGGCGAAGGGAGCAAGCCAGGATGTGGTGGTAGCCTGAGCCACAGTTAAGGCCCATCCCTGGGTCAGCCGCCTCTGTCGCTCAGTAGGTGTTAACCAATAGCTATCAGTTTGCATTGGTTCAGGGTCATGTTCCGGAGGATTTGAGGTTTCAGTTTGGTGATACCATGTGGGTAAGCGGGCAGGTGAGGATTCTTGAAGGCAGGTTTGAAGTTGATTGGAACATCTAATTGTGAGCTGGATAAATCTCCCTAAACCACATGAGTCATCATAAGTGGGCAGGAGGAGGTGCAACTTAGGATCCAGACCTTGACGGAAGGCGGTAAGTAGGAAAGTCTTGTTCCAGCCACTGGCTGCTGCTAGGGTTCTGAATTGCAGGGTATACTGGTTTATATTCATCTTGCCTTGTTTTAAATTATATAGTTTCTCACCCACGGATGAATCACCCTCGGTGGTGCCAAATACTTCCCAGAAGTGAGCAATGAAATTGTCTAGGGATCAAGTGGCCGGGCTGGCTTGTGTCCAAATGGTCTCTGCCCATCGTAGAGTGGGACCTGTGAGGGATGAGATGATATAGGCAATTTTAGATTGTTCGTTGGGATATAACTGTGGTTGAGTCTCAATTGAGAGTGAACACTGGAGAAGAAACCTGTTGCAGTCCTCCGCCGATCCGGAGTATGGCGTTGGTTGGATTACCGGACTAGAATAGACAATGTTTGCCAAAAAAGAAGATGCAGGATGTTGTGGTGGATGAGTCCTTGCCGGAGAAGCTGGGGTAGCGGCGTGAGGTGTTTATAACCGCCGCAAAGAATCCACCAGTTCTTGAAACAGATCGGCTTTACTCATCCTCAGCTTTTCCGGTCCGGTCCGATCGGACTAGGACAGAGGATAATGAAAACTGATATTTATTGGAGGTCACAGAATATAACAATAAATGTATGGGAATCGAGATTGAAGGAGGAACCTTGACAACGGGTATCAACTTGCCGGATGGGGTGACTAGATTGATTGAGGATGGTGAGCACAGTGGAGGATGGTGAGCACACACCTCTGCGATCCTGAGTAGAGAGGGTAGCTATGGATGTATCGTTGGAGAGTATCAGGGATCACGGAATGGAGCAGGTAGATCGCTGAGAGAGAAGGTAAACACTAATGGTTAGTATAAGCAGGAGTCAATGCAAGTAACTAGCCGGGGAATGATCCGCTGGGTAGTCACAAAATCGGACAACTGAGGATACAAGGTGTGTGCTTTTATAGTGCTGGGGAAGATTGATAATTAAATGGTGAACAGGTGCCGATGATTAAAACTCAGGTGGGGAGTGCGTTGTGGTGAGCCTGGCCGACTTGTGACAAATACAGGGAGTGTCCCATCTGAGAAAGTGCATTTAATTATATCGCTCAAGGGAATAATCCTGATGTCTCATACAGAAGACTCAAAATTGAGATTCAAAATTGAATTTAGACCTTGAAATGAAAGGAAAGCTTAAATATTTCACAACACACTCTCATGGAAATTTGAGAAAAACAAATTTCATGGAAATCATGGAAAAACTATTATTCATTTTGTTGAATTAGTGGTGAATTTTTATAAATCTGTACAATCAAGTTTGTAAGAAGTCCCACTGAGGGTTACATGCAGGAATAGACCTAAAATTGTACAAATTCATACAAATGACACAAAACCCATAAAATATGTTTACTCATGTGATAGGGCTACATATTTATTGTAGGAATGTTGTTGAATTGGAAGAGAAGATATTGTTAAATAAAGAAAAACTATTCTCACAGCTTGATAACATTGTGGTTGAAACACTGATGCCCTTACTGCCTTTCTGGGCCATAAAACATTTCAGTTGCAATGCCTTCTTTACAGGGTCAGACAGCTCTTGGATTTCATCAAAAATATCTTAATTTGCGTTCCGAAGATGAACAAAGGTCTTTATGAATGACATGAGGCTGAGTAATTATTGACAGAATTGTCATTTTTGGGTGAACTATCCCTTTAAAGGTATGACTTTATACCTTTCCTGCCCCTAAAATGTGCATATTTCTACCATGTGATATGTATCCTTAATGTACTACTTTGAATGTTTTAGAAGTAAATGGGGCATAAATATGCCCCCCATATTTTGAAATGGGCATTTGCTTTTCTGGATCTCTGTGCTTGGCTGTTTTAAATAGGACATTAAGCTTGTGAAAATGTTATCTCAAGAACTTACAGTCATTTGAACATCCTGTGCCAGCCTGGCACCTTTCCTATGAGCAGTCAGTGGAGCAGGGGGAGAGCTCCATTCTCTGGCCCCTCACACACGGATGAGCAAACACAGAAGCTCTTATCCCACTGCTGTTTCAGTCTCTGTAATAGAGCCTAAAGGGGGAACTGGACTTTACTGGAAGGCAGTCAGGTGGATGATAGATAAGAAACATCCGCTATGTCTGGGGATCTGTGCTTAACGCATTACCCCTGTTTCACCCAGAGAACTGTAGGTCATATGGGTCATATATTCATAAAGCCACTGGGTCTTGCCTGGATTTTTCAAGAATAAGTGCAGTGTGCAATGTTGAGTGTTGTTGGGTACTATGTCATTCTTGCATTGCTGCATGCAGTGTTTATTGTACATAAGGACTTTGACAGACACACTAAAAATAAATTGCACGGGCTGACAGCGCCATTTATTTCCAGAGCTTCCTGCATCTTAAAGAGCTGATTTAGGTGTCTGGTTTGCAGTCCCAGTGAAGTATGTCAGATTTTTGTGTTATGCTGTCTACTCCACAGCCAAACACTCCATTGTTACCGTCATACAGTAGTTCAAGGATATGAAGTTTCCTGAACCCATTGTTTTATGAAGTGAATGCATGCCATCAAAGAGTTCAAAGATCGTATAAAAACATGACAATAATCCTCAAGTATTGTGCACAGTAAAGAAATGTGCACAAATGGTCGCCGTGATTTTCGGACATGTTCCTGGATCAACATCTTTTGATGATCTGATCCTGAATCAACATTATTGTCCATACAAATTTCATTCTAGATCAGTGGTTTTCAATTCCAGTCCTCGTGTAACCCTGCTCTACATGTTTGACTCTGCCCTGCAAAAAAGGAAATAATGCTATATTCTGCCATGATTCCAGTTCGAAAGGAGCATATTTGTTCCATTCAAAGTGCATTAAAGTGTATTTAAATTGTATTTATTTACAGATGTATACTATGTCACACTTCACACTTCTCCAGTAATTTTTGCCTATTTGTGAAGATGCAGAAGGATTTTGGAAAATTTCAATGGATTTCCCATGCACAGGAAGTAGGGAGCTGTGAACAGTATTTAGAGACTGTGTCAATCAGAACACAGTTCCGCTGTCTTCTAACCAGCTGGTTATCTGAAGAGACACATACAAAATATGCAGAGCGGTGGTATGCAAGGACTAGAATTGAGAACCACTGTTCTAGATCTTTTACTTGGTTCAAATAATTGAAACAGTGTTTTTGAAGAGTGTGCATGTGCATAACTAGTACCATGAGGAACCCCAGAGTAACATAAGGAAACCTACAAAATAAAAAAGAACAAAAAAAAACAGACAGTCTTCAAATGTTTGTTGTCTACAGTAATAATCTAATATCTAATAATCTACAATAATAATTAATTTGATCTCAAACCATATAACAGAAGATATTGCTCCACCACCTGCCTGATGTTATTAGCTCCCACTTGTTTGGGAAATAGCGACTAGTTAGTTCCATTAATGCATCGTACTACAGTAGTTAAAGGGATAGTTCACCCAAAAATTATGTAATTAATGACTCACCCTCATGTCGTTCCAAACCTGTAAGACCTCCGTTCATCTTCTGAACACAGTTAAGATATTTTAGATTTAGTCTGAGAGCTCTCAGTCCCTCCATTGAAACTGTGTGTACGGTATACTGTCCATGTCCAGAAAAGTAAGAAAATCATCATCAAAGTAGTCCATGTGACATCAGAGGGTCAGTTAGAATTTACTGAAGCATCGAAAATACATTTTGGTCCAAAAATGACGACTTTATTCAGCATTGTGTTCTCTTCCGTGTCTGTTGTGAGCGAGTTCAAAAGACAACAGTTCAATGATATCCGGTTCGAGAGCGAATCATTTGATTTAACCGGATCTTCTTGAACTGGTTTAAGTGTTTAAGTGGCAAGTGTTTTTTTTTTTTTTTTTTTTTTACTGACCCTTTAAAACCCTTTTAAGTTAAACCAGAGACCACATTTCAAGTGTGTTGTTTAATATGGGTACATGGTAAATGTGTTGTAAAAGACACCATCAAGTTTCCTTGACAACACTACAATGATGCATAGTTGACATGATGGCATTATTAACAGCATTCAAATAAATGTTAAGATTATATTTGTCAAATACAAAGCAGACCAGAATTTTAAAAAATTATGAAAATTAAGTTAAGACATTTAAGATAGGTAGAGTGAGTATTTTAAATGCTAAAATATGCTTCATTTTTTTTTCATTCTTTTTTTTTTAAGAAATTTTATTCAGTAAGAACACATTAATTTAATCAAAAGTGACTAAAGATGATTTTTTTTTACTCATTATTCATCAAAGAATCCTAAAAAAAAAAGAAAAAAAAAAAAAACATGTTAAAGTTTACAAAATAATTATTGGCCAAAAAATCTGCATATTAGAATCATTTGTGATCATTATGATCATTTAACACTGAAAATTCAGCTTTGCATGATGGCATAGTGGTGCAGAAATAACATTTCAGTGATAATAATAAAAATCTATTACACTGTAATTTTACTATTACTTATTATAAAGGTCTGTAGATGTTTAGTTATTCTGTTTATTACAGCCATGCATGATATTGTTACTGCTCCTTGTGTATGTTTTGACTTACCATATTCATTTACTGCAAATGGTCACACTCAAATTTGATAATATCCGTTTTTGCAACTGCAGATGTTGTAAAGTGATCTGTCAGGTTGAAAACACTTTCTTTGAGCAGAGAGTGTGTGATTAGTGAATGTAGCCCTGAGAGAACATCTCCGCTGAGCTCTGTTGAGTGCAGCAGACTAGAAGACAGTGAGGTTAATGGTTATCTCATACATATTTCATGACCATATGAACTCCAGCTCAGTGGATGTGCAGTGCTGTTCTCTTTTACTCACTCTTTCTTTGTGCTTAGCATTCGTTATCATGTTTGATGTATAGTAGAGTAATGTATGTAAAGTAGTGAATTATCGGGTTTGGGCTCTGTTCTTAAAACCATTAAGACCGTACACAACAAGGATGATAACTATAATGATAATGTGCAAAAGTCTTAGGCCACTATTATTTTCACCAACAAAAATGGTTTTAAGTCTGTTATTTCTATCTTTTGCTAAAAATTAATTGCCTAAAACTATAAAAATACAGCTGAGCAATAATTGCCCCACCCCAAGTGATTTTGGCCTCTGCCCCTCAAAATGTCTGTGCATGGCCCTGCGTCCTGGTTTGTCTTGGCCTTTAGTCATACAAATGTAAAGAAAGTTTGAGATTTTGCACTCGTACATACATAGGCCCTCCTGCATCGAGCTTTGTAATTGTTCCTGTCCTTGCTAAATATATTATGCCAGTTATAAATTACTCACTACCTAAAATTGTTCTTTGCTATTTTAAAATGTTTCCTGTCTGGCTGCAAATGAAGTGTCCCTATAGCACACAACTCGTCAGTCATTTGGAGGTTGTCAGAGGAGAAGGCACTGCAGTTCTTTAACTGACCCAGGCAAAATGAGAAATGACATGGTGCTTATTAAAAACATGCTCTGCTTGCAACCACTGGTTGTTGTAGTGAGGAAAGAGCTTCACAGAGAGATGTGCTCTCTTGGGTGTTTCATCATTCAGCGTTTTTAGCTTTCAGTTCTATGGGCTTCGTGAGGCAACACCGCATTGATGTTGTTCCTCAAACATTCTGCTCAGGGTTTGTACTAAACCTCTGACAAGTATTAAACCTTGGCAAATAATTAAGCCTGAACAAGTCAACAAACAGACTGAACCTCACTGATTTGCATTTATCAACATTCCAAATATTCATGACAAGCTAAAAAATTGAATATATAAGTGTGTTTGGACTTTGCACAATATCTATTGCACAATATCTAATATAGGGGGAGTCGTGGCCTAGTGGTTGGAGAGTTTGAGTCCTAACCCTAGGGTTGTGGGTGCGAATCTCGGGCCAGCAATACCATGACCTAGATGCCCCCAACTGCTCCCTGGGCGCCGCAGCATAAATGATTGTAAGGGAAACAGGTCAATTTAGCTCAAAGGGAATCATTTAAGATTTTAAAGGGAATTTGAACAGAATCACTGTTTCACGGCTGATCACTGAGACGCCCTGCGATTCACTGAACGAGCCGTTTAACATCAAATCTGCGCTGGATACTAATATCCAAACTATAGTGAAACACTATCAATTAGCACAGTAACAAGATCGGGAGTTTAAGACATTAACTTGTAAGCACAAAACACAAGATACTTCTCTTTTCAATATGAATAAGGCTTTATTAGATAAACCTAAGACATATAAACTAATCTAACACATTAGCACACACATTTACACAAGTTGCAGGAAGATAGAAAGTTAGGGAAGAACAAGTTTAAGAGAATGGAAATATGGAATCCCAAGTTTACAGCAATACGTGAAATTGCATAGACATGAATAGCCATCAATCACTTAATTAACCCTCATGTTGAGTTCGTCAATGAGGTTAAAATGATATTAGATACACCAGTACAATGTCTACTATTTGCGTCTCCTGTGTAAAGTTGTCGTTGGAAGGGGGTTTTCCGATGTCGCTGATTGGCTGGAAGTTCAGCAGTCGCTGAAGTGACGTCTTGGGAAGCCCATGGTTTGGCGTTGCCTGAAGACGCAGAGTTGTGTGGCTGGTTGAAGTTGAACGGGCACTCGAGGTCAGACTCGGAGACATGGCATTACAAAACTTAACTCAGAACAGGAAACTCTCAAACAGAAAAGAATAGAAATTAAGTTTGACGAGCTCCAAATTTTCCCGCTCTTGCAGGGTCTAATTTTGGACATGATTCATATAAAAAGAATATGATACATTTGACATATAACTGATGGTCATGACTGTTTCAAGCTAACAGATTCAAACACGTACACACTAAACATGAATATGTATCCTTAAGCGATCCAATAATTATTAAAAGACATACACAATAAGTGATTTTACATGATAGTCAAATGTGTGGGTTACATATAAGTGAATATGGAGTGAAGCGATGGACTGATATTCATTTATAAGTCTTTTTGAGTTCATTTTGGTCCATATATATGTAGAAAAGACAGTTTCTGTGCCATTCTCTCAACAGAGATTTCTGTGGAGACCAGAGGTTAAAAGCCCCCCCTTAGGAATTTCAGTCTGGTTCTGCTAGGTGGGGGGTGTTTATTACTCTCATGGGTTTACATGTGATGCCCGGCGTTGCAGCTCAATTACTTGCCCCAAATTTGACAATCTCTTCTCCGAATTGAAATTGTCAATAATTGTTCTAGTGGTGTTAACGTTGAAAGCTGTTCTGTGAAAGAGTTGGTGGGTTGGTTATCTTGATTCTGACTTGTGGCACTAGGACTGATTTATGACCTCCTGTTGCCTTCCTGCGGAATTTGGCTCATGTTTCAACCACAGTCCTGATCGGCTCTTTAATTTGTCTGGTTCGGGTCAGATACGCTACATGATGAACACTGCTCCGGGTGTGTGTTCACAGTGTGTGTGTGTGTGTGTGTTCACTGCTCTTTGGATGGGTTAAATGCAGAGCACGAAATGCACCATACTTGGCTGAATGTCACGTCACTTTCCTTTAATACATTCTTTAAACCTGCACTGATGAAGACTGGCTGTATTTCTGTGTGTGTAACCATAGCCTGTTGTAGATAATTACCTCATAAATGCTTACCAGCCACTCAAAACAGATGTGTGCGGTGGCTCCTTAACACAGGGGCAGGGGTGGGAGAAACATGAAAAAAAAGTCAAAATAGAAATACTGAGGTTATCTCAGGCCAGTTTCAGTGGAAGTGCTGTATGAAGGGAAATATGCAGAAAATACCTCAACGCTTCCCTGCGTGATGCACAAAATGAGCATTAACAAAGCAGGCTACAAGTCTGAGAGTGTCCAGGTTGCCATTCCATGCAGTTCATGTCATGCTGGATGAATCTATATGCCAAGATGAGTGTTTGGGACCATGTGGCACAAATTTCAGATTGCAGGATTATTCACTTCCCCTTCCTCCAATTCCACTCAAGGCATGACTTTCATGTTGGACCAACACACATAATGCACACAGTCATGTCCGTCACTGCATTTGTTGCCATGGTAACAACCTAGTTCCCGCCAGTTAAGGGGAGAGAGTGCGAGCTTGACTCATCTAATCACTGAGAAAACAGACAGTCAAAAGAGTCTAAGGATGGGAGGTGTTACACTAGAACATTTCCCACCTCCTCTAACTACTTACAGTAGCAGCCTATATGGATAAACTAATCAGGAGCTAAAGTTACTAATTTATGAAAGGCAAATCATCCTGATAAACTTTTTTTCTGCTTCCACAAACATGCTGAGGAGCTTTGCATACTGTATAACAGAAATGATCCACTAGAGATATGAAAGAAAAAAAAAACTGTTGGAAAAACTGCAAACAGATGTGAGCTGGGTAAAAATACCAGAAGGCATTAGCATGATGTTAACACTGAAGATAAGATTTCTTTCAAAGCCCATTAGTTAGGAGTAGTTAATCTGGCAGTGCTGATTTGATAATGAACACATTATCATAGACCAAGCTGATAAGTAAATGAGCCCGATATGAAACACTGGGCATTCAGAAAGAGAGAGATGCTGAGACAAGAAGATCGTGAGGGAGCTGTGTATCAACATGATTATAATGATCTGATAAGATAAAACATTATCTCCTAGACATTAGGATCAAACTGCATTACGTCTCTCTTAAGAATCTCCACTAAATATTTTGGCGGGGATTCCTTCAGCCTATTTCAGGCTATTTCAATTCCATCTAAATTATGACATCAGAGTAAATGTGCTGTGATGTAAATACCCAGTGAAATGCAAATGAAGGAACATTTAAGGACAGTTCAAAGTTGTTTTGTTATTAGGTACAGTATGACATAAAAGAATCATATTGGTATCGGATACGGCTGGTACAGAGAATTTACTGTCGAATATGCCCTTGCATTTGGTTACATACTAGGTTTTTGAATGTGACAGAGCTACCTGAGTTAATAAAATATATTTTTTAATTATATATAAAAAATAAAATAAAAAATGGAATAGGATTTTGATGTCAGATATGTATCAATTATTAGTCATTACATACAAATAATTACTGACTATATAGTGACCAGGATTTTTATATTGTCGCATCCCTATTTATTATTATTATGCCCCATATTTTTTGATAATAGTAAGCATTAAATCTCTGAAATGGATGTATTAAAACTGAACAGAAATGATGGTTTATTGTCTGGATTATGGACCTGTCTGTGCATGTTTTTATTGACCCAGTTTCTGTCTCCTGTTAATTTGATTCCAGGTGTGTTTCCTTCGTTACTCGTCATCCTGTGTTTAAAACCCCAAGTCTGTTCAGTCTTCGGGTCTACCAGTGTTAACCCTCTCACCCGAGTCCTCATTGAGGCTCCTTGAACTCGCTCCGAGCGGGGCTCGAACCCGGGTCTTCGGCATGGGAGGCGGACGCACTAACAAGGAGGCTAAATGGCTATAGCCACTAGCGTCTGTCGCTAGTGCGTCTCTTGAGATCGGGGAGTGAGGTTTACCTGCACAGCACTACTCGCTGGCCTCCGTTACACTCACCCCCCTAAACCTCACTCCCATCCGGGTCACGGCACCAATGTAACCCCTCTCACCTGGGTCCTCTCTGACGCTCCTCGCACTCGCTCAGAGCGGGGCTCGAACCCGGGTCTTCGGCATGGGAGGCAGACGCACTAACAAGGAGGCTAAATGGCTACTGCCACTAGCGTCTGTCGCTAGTGCGTCTCTTGAGATCGGGAAGTGAGGTTTACCTGCACAGCACTACTCGCTGGCCTCCGTTACACCAGCTCAGTTTGTGTGTCATTCCGTGGCCCCTGTGTGGATGTACCCTGTCTGTTGGATTCATTAAAGACTATTTTGTGTTATCCTTAGCTCTGTGTTCCTTATATTTTTACATAATGACTTAAGATTAAATATACTGTGATGTGTAAATGAAGGAATAATTAAGGTAAGCTTAAATTTGCTTTATTATTAGGGATGCATGACATGTCATTATTATATCAGTAATGGATATAAATCTATCAATAAAGGATTTATCGGTAGCAGTTGATATTGGAAGTTACATGACTCTGTGGAATACTGGATTCTGATTGGTCAGTAACGACATTCCGAGGTATGTTATCTGTGGAAAACAACAACCGGTAAAAGCCAATAACACAGAATCATCCGGTAACTTTGAATCTTGATTCATTATTATGTGTACAAGCCTGGTATTGTGGAATCGGTCTCTCGTTTCAAACAAATGCAGCACGGAGCACAGGAGGTAAAACACACACAAAGGGCAAGGGCATGAGAGAGGAAAGTAGCCATGTAATAAGTGGGATAATGTATATCCAGCCAGTTGTTATAACAGAATTAGCCCCGACAGGGTGATCAGGGACCTAACATCTATGATATTTTTACATTTATATTAAGTTTTTAAAAAAATGCTAATATTGAACAATTTCATATTTCAATATGTATTTTTACTGAGTATTCCTTCCATTTAAAATAAAAATAAAAATGTAAACGCATGCTATGATGAACTGTCAAGAGCATGCCAAACCAACAGGTGGCGATATAATCTCAACCGTAAAGACATGTTAGCCAATCAGAAGCCTTAAAAAGTTTAAAGTAGGTGGAGATAACCGCACAGGCTCAGACGTCAAATGCCAAAAACTCTGGTTTTGCTTTCTACATAAAAACACTGCAACCGGAATTTTTGAAAATCCTCAGCCTGGCAGGAGTTTTCATGTTTGGTTTCAGTGAGGCGCTGCATTTACATGTGGACAAACGGACAAACGGTGTCGAAAAAGTTGTTTTTTTCTCAACCCGATATGTCCAGCCTATCAAACATGAGCTAGTCTAATCACAGACTGTCTGAATTTTAGAGGAACTATGAATGGAATGTTCAGCTCACTTTTGCAGGTCCACCGTCTTAGCAGCAATGCCCTCTTTAATAAAGTAGCAAGAGGGTAGTTCAGTCTCAATATCACTATTAGTACACACCTCTGAAATCATTACTTCTTTGTCATACAAGACAGAATCCTCAGAAAAAAATGACAGATGATTCAAAAATGTCATGATTCATGTCATACCATGTGGGTCACCTTCAGTTTCCCCACCATCAGACTGATGCAATGGAACACAACCACTCTCATTCACATTCTCAGAAGGAAAGGGTAATATTTTACCCATGATGACCTCACCATCAGAATGTATCAAAACTTCAGACTGTCTGTCAGCTTTGAGTGGTTTTTGGGTCGGGTAACAGCAAGGAAAATCATGGTAAAGTTTTCTTGGCACTCTGTAAGGCTATTGTTGTCTGTTTTCACTGATGCTGCCTTTTTCTCATTCAGTTAAGTAGACACTGTTCTGGGTACACAGTTTCTGAGTCTTACACCACCTTGTAAACATAATCTCTTTTTCCTGAGCAAACTCCATACAAGTTTGTTTTTCAGATTTTTAGTAACCTTGGAATCGTTGGTGATAAGCATCAGGTACAGGCTTATACACTCGTAAAATAGTGTTCTTATAAATAAATAGATAATGAAATATTTTTATCGTGTTAATTAGGAGTGTTGCAACATATATTGGCGATATTTAAAAATTAATAGTGCACATACAATAATATCATCATCATAACCCAGCATCATTAATCCATTATGAAGTGTTAAAATCTCACGTGTTATTTGATTCATTCATTCTTGACAATGGAGGGCACCCTTGAGCAGAAAGTCCACAAGCAAGACTCAAAGGAGTAATAAAACAAATTACCTTCCTGGAAATCCCTTATATGGCAAAGGCATCCAACTGTTGCTGAATAAAATGCAGTCATAAGAGTTTTATATGATGAAATATGACCCAAGAAGCAATGTTTTAAGTTGCTTAATTATGCCTTAATGATGGTCTTATGATATGCTCTTGTAAACACATATTTTTGCTTCACAAGATGTTAATTGATGGACTGGAGTCTGGTCTATTACTTGAGTATTATTGTGATGTTTTTATCACCACTCATTCTGACGGCACCCAGTCACTGCAGTGGATCCTTTGTTGAGCAAGTTATGTAATGCTAAATTTGTTCAAATCACTTCTGCTGGAGAAGCAAACTCACTTACATCTTGGATGGCCTAAGGTAGAATTAATTTTCAACAATTCAAATTTTGGGTTGTACTATGTATATTACTTTAAAAACATAAAAAGTCAACCTACTTTGTGAGATGCATTCACATATACAAAATTCACACAGTTTAAAAATGATCATATGACTGTAAAAAAAATTTTTTTTTGTAAATTAATGTAAAATGTTGCCACCATTTCATAAAAGCTGCTGTTATTTTACGTTTTCCTTTTTTTTTTTTTTTTTTTTTTTTTTTAACAGTCCAAATAACTGTCAAGCCATGAAACACAAGCCTTTTGATTAGATACATATTTTTTAAGATTATAATTATTTGAAATGCCATCAGTTGTGTCCTGACAGAGCACAAGGTAGTTCAGTTTAAATTATCGTGTTTTTTTTTTTTTTTCAAGTTATTCTCATCCAATCCCTTCACATCCCATCGGACCATGTGTTGGATGAAGAAACAAATGATTGTGTAAGCACTTTGTAGGCTGACAAAGCCACACCACATAAAAAGCAGTTATTCAGCACTGAGAACTCCTATCAGTGGCATGTGTAACACTTCCTGTTCCCGGCATTGTGTGTTTACGTTAGGAGAGCTGTCTGCACCAGTTTGTGCTGGTTCTGCCAAATCGCTTCATCTTAAGACAGCAGGAAGAGGCTGTAAAGGATGGGTGAGCTCAGCTAGGGTACTGCTAACTGTAGGAGAACTTTCTACGGTAATGCACAGCACCATAAACACAATTTGGCTCAGTATGAACCACCTTTACAGCCTATAGTAATAAGGGACAAAAAATAGACTAAAAGCAAGAGGTTTCCATCTCTTGGAAGCTACAATAACCTTTGTAAGCTGCCTTTAAATTCACATACTGTATATGCTTCAGTGACTGGAACACAGTTTGAGAAATAAACCATTTCATTCAGCTTTTCAGATTCCACACAAGAGGAAGGCTTGAAAGTGCATGTTAAGAGGACTGAAGAAGGGGTTAAAATGGGCCTCTTAGAAATTAACTGACCCACATTACATTCAATCAGAAGTCTCTGATTAGAGCAGATGGGTCTCAATGGCTAAATTATCTTTTTTTGTGTGTCTTGCCAAAAAAGCCTGAATGAGAATCTTTCTGTCCCTACGGTTACAACAAACAGAAATAAATCAGGGCACCAGGCAAATATTAGGAAAACATTAGATAAAAATCTGATTACTTTTCTTCCTGTGAGTCACTGGAATGAATGGAAATATTAAACAGATGCAGAGAATACTATTTGTGGATGATGATTATAAAGCTGATCGGAGGATTGCTGGTGGTTGAGATGATAATGAAGTGATTTTGATCACAAGAATGCTGGTATTCATAAGAAGGAACATGAGAAAGTATTCCTGCTTGATGTTTAATCTTTGATTCAATTTGGAGTCTAACCATACAGTAAGCCATTAGACTACAGGACCACTTACCACAGCAGTGAACAGATGGCTTGTGTTGATAAATCACTGTTGGTCATCCAGTGGAAAAGTCTCATTACTGTAGGTCCTCACTACATAATGTGCTGTCTCTAAAAGTGCTGAGACTTCAAAGCGCCTCATCTTTGATGAGAGCACAGAGTAAGAAAATAGCTAGAGCAGTAACATTTCAAAGCTACAGGATGCAGGAGCTTAATAGATTCTAAAGGTAATGAAGTGGAAAATACAGAGATAGCAGATATTCTGCTACCAACAAGTTGGTCCAGTGAGAGGCAAGGAAAGTGTGAGCTAATGAGGGATTACCAGGGTGGGATAAAAGGTGGAGAGATGCCTTTTAAGGGGGCTGAAAGTTCAGCCTGAGAGTCTTGACCTGGTTTTAATCCAGAAAACTGAAACTTAACATATTGAACCTGAGGGTTTGATGTGTAAACAGGTATAGTTCTGACAAAAATTATTCAAATTTGAAGGATCACAAAAGAAAATATTTTGAAGAATGTTTCAGATGTTTTTTGACCATACAATGGATGCCATTGGTTCAAAAATGTTAAGCAACAAGAAAAAACATAAAGAACATTTTACATAATGATCTGTCACATCAGGTGAGGCAAAATCAGAGGACAAGGAGAAGTGAATCTATAACAGCTGTTTACAAAACTGAAAACAAAAGTAATCTTTGACAGAAGCAACAAATGCTACAACCTTGCAGCTAACACAAGGACATCACTGGACAATAAACACAACCAAACTCAGGGCTTAAATACACATTAGACGAGGAACTAAACAAGACACAGCCAGGGCCGCTGAAGCCCTGGGGCCAGAGCAATTGGGGGCCTGTGACTGGATGTTCGGTTAGAGATACCATTAGAGATTGAAATGTAGTTTATATTTGGTTAACCAATCAAATGCTTTTATTTTGAATTTCCTTTGCACGTTGATGTCTGCATTCATCTCCACTCTTCAATCTTCAATAAGTAAAAATGTCAGCTATTCTAATTGAAAATGTGAGAGAGGGGCTCAAAAAATGAAAAACTTCAAAGACAAACAGCAGAGAAAACATGAGTTCGTCAGAAAAATCACCAGCTGTCAGGTTATTTTAGGCTGATGATGGAGAGGATGTTGTGGAACAGCAAGTGCACACCGAGCAGACAAAAACACCGCATCATCGTACCTTTCAGATTTTAGGTTAGTTTGATTATTAACTTAGTGAATGTATTTTGATTATTTGTGTTTGAACGAATTGGCTTAAGGTTTGGGAGATAACCTTGTAGAAATAGGCCTATGTCAATCATTTTGCGTGCCATTGTGTAAGGTTATCATTTAAAGGAGTTTTAAGCATAAAAGAAGATATTCTGAAGAATAAGTTTTTCAAGTACTGTAGGTTGGTTTCTTATGTGTCTTTGTTTATTTGTCTTCACTAAGCTTGTTTTTACTTAAGCTAGTATTTGTGTGTGTGAGAGAAT
Source organism: Carassius auratus (assembly GCF_003368295.1). Taxonomy (NCBI): domain Eukaryota; kingdom Metazoa; phylum Chordata; class Actinopteri; order Cypriniformes; family Cyprinidae; genus Carassius; species Carassius auratus. Next base: position 26,611,184 of record NC_039276.1, read on the forward strand.
GTGTGTGTGTGTGTGTGCGTGTGTGTGTGCGTGTGTGACTGACAACAAGAATTATACAATTTCAGTGCATTAAAAATTTTGATAGCACAAAAATCCTATTTAAAGCTACATATATTATTATTGTAATGGGGACCATGCAGTAAGTTATAACCCCAGATCTTAATGTGGTCCTGGACACATGCAAGAACAATAGGTAATCATGACAACAAACTTTTTTGTCATTCATTTTTATGTAAGCTATAGTTAAAAAGCTTTTAGCTGTGCTTATTTAAGCAAAAACATTTTTGTATATGTATAAACATTTTTGGCCCGAGTTATACTTTAAATATGACATTTGAAGAATTTGATTAACATGCAACTCCACATGCATCAAATGCACCTGGTTTCTTTCTTTCTTTCTTTCTTTCTTTCTTTCTTTCTTTCTTTGTTCTTTTTTTAAAACAGATGTTCAATGACAATGTCAAACACATGGATCAATTTTCTCATCACCCTGGAGGAGCAATTGTACACTCTCTCGCCTCATCATCAGCACTACCAACATGGTGAGCATTGCCATCTAGGTCTCTCTCCGCCGATGACCTTTCCAATGAAACAACACATGCAGTCATAGCTGGAATTTCACTGCATCAATGTAATTGTGCTGCCAACCAAGCAATCACTTGTAATGGCACACAAATGACTGAATAACCACAGACTGGCAAGACATTTACTTATTGACATTTAATAATGAAACAATTAAGAGGCAGACTGTTTTCACTATAGGGGAGGTCAGAATGCGCTCCACCATAGCATATAATATACTACAGCAGAAGCGTCTTTCCATGTCATACTCAGCATTTTTTTTCTTTATATATACATATGTATATATATATATATATATATATATATATATATATATATATATATATATATATATATATATATATATATATATATATTTAAGTTCAGATGACACAGCGATTTTTGAACACATGCAATGCATGATTGCAGAATATTGCAAATTTCAAGGCTTTGCAAAAGGGTATGGCCTAATAAAAAAAGATTGAAGCTATGAAGTATAATATGAAAAAGCAGTACACTTTAGAATATATTTAAAAAGTGTCGTTACTGTTACGGTATTAATTATGTTCTGGTTGGGTGGTATTGTTGGAAGTTTTAGACAGTTAGTTGAACTTTAGAGTGCTTCTCTGAGCTGCTTATTACATCTTCATATTTGCAGAATTACTTTTATTGTCTTTTAAATATGGTTTAAGTATTCTTCATAGTCGCTCTTTTGAAATGTGTATGTCAATTTGAATATATCTGTAATTGTATACTTCTAATGAAAGAGTTGCAGTTTAGCACATTTAAAATATTTACTTTAAATTATATCAAAATGTCAATATATTAAATGATGAATAAAAGCACCTTGTGCTTTAGGTTAGTAAACACATCAAATTAAGTATTTAAAGCATTAAAACAGTATTAAAACATAATTCTTTTGAAATGTTTAGCCCACTATAAGACTCTCTTCAAGTACACATAAGTGGCCTTTTATTTCAATATCATTTGCAAGGGGATTATATACATACATATATATATATATATATATATATATATATATATATATATATATATATATATATATATATATATATATATATACATACATAAATATATACATATGATTTAAAATATTTTAAAAAACCTGCTCATAGATTAAAAACCTGCTATTAGTTATGGCAGCTCTAGATCAATCATAGAGCCCTCTATGCGTTTGCAAGATTGTTCTGTATATCATCCTGAATCCTAGCTAATCCAATAGAGAAGGCTGAGATGGTTAGAGCGCCGCTAACTGTCAATCAAGAGCTCTGTTTAAAGAAGCAAATCCGAGGCTCCTCCCCCTCCACAAAACTCATCTGATGAAACACAACACACCGAGAGCCGGGGAATCAAAGACATCGACCACACTGGAGTAACACCACCAATCCCTCAGCACACCTCCAGCTCGCTCTTTTTCAAAGCACGCAAACAACAGCGACTGGAGCGGATCGAGAGGAATATATTACCCTCGCCACAGAACAATGAACGCGGGCTGATTTCTCAGGTAAGCCGTGCTCCCCACTCCGTGATGTTAGGAAGAATTTGTGATTCCAAGAGATCATGAGCCTGAAATCACTGCGGTTAGTAGGTATATTATGGACGTGTTATTAGGATGTTTATTTATTTACATGATTGTTTTAATTAAGCTATATTCAGTCTCGCCGTAATTTACTCCACGTTGTTCTGTCGCCTCTGTGGACACGATGTATCTATCCTAAAGAAAGAGACGAGATCTGTAATGATTTGAGCGTGTGATTTTGCAGCGATGGCTGCACAACACCTGGATGCTTTTGCTTGTAAACCCTTTGCTAGGGTTCAAAACTCAGACAGTGTTGAGTTCAGTGTACTTCAAAACCCTTTTCCTCTGTGTTCACTGGCACTTCGTTTGCAAATGCATGCTGAAGTTCAGTTCAATCCCTCACACAGCAGACCTGAAGTCCAGTCTGATGGTATCTACAGGATATGCAGGACCCGTTTATCTGCCAGGTGAGCAGACTGGGGAGAACATGTGCTGTTTGGGTGGTAGGGGTGGAAGTTTTAAATGAATGGATTTTTCCGTGCTTTTTTTCTTCTTCTTTTTTTTTTTTCTAAATGACTTCCAGATTTCAGATGTTGTTAGGTGCACACATGGATGCTTGTGTTTGTGTGTAGGTGCTTGCTGAAAATGTCCTTTATTGGGATTACCATATTTGGGGCCCTTATTAAAATCTTTAAAGGAGTGTATTTAGAAGGTCTTCTGAAATAGACATAATGTCAGGTGTTTGATGTTTCTTAGTTCAGTAGAAATTGGCTACATGAAGACTTCAAATGCTAAAGCTGCTATATGTGCCTTCTGAAATTTCTTCTAAAATTAGGATTTCTATTAGACTCATATGGTTGGGTTCAGTGATTTCACTTTATTGTCAGTGAATAGGTCCTTTTCGTTGCTATTGAAGTGAAACAACTGAACATAAACATTGGAGCCTGACAAAAATGCTAATTTTAGAAGAACATTTCAGACGGCACTTTGAGGCTTTTACATTTGAAGTCTTCACAGAATTTCTTTGTGAAGAGATCAAATCAATATCAGTCTGTCTGTCTATAGATATATTTATATGTTGATTTAAATAATAGTAATAAAAGCCAAAAATTCCTTGATGAAATTGCTTTTTAAAATTTTATATAAAGTGTGTGCGTTTAAATTATATAATTGTCCCTTTTGTGGATTATTATTTAAAACACAGATATTATGTCTTTATGTTTGTACCAAGAGCTCAGCAGCAAATTCCTTGTTGTTTGCACACACTTACTGAATAAAAGCACATTATGATTCTGTTCTGCACATCATAGGTTGGCGATAAGATGTGCTTATCTTTTGATGATAACTGTTTTTAATAAATTACATCAAGAACAGGAGAATACTATGTAAGGTTTCTGCAAGTAGGTGTCTAATTTTGTGTGTACATCTGCTGAATCTAGACATGGCAAGGACAAGCAGTGTGGCAGACTCAATTCAGATGAAGTCACAAGAACAATGGGACATTTTTGGAGCAGGAAAAAATGCCTATAATGGGAAATGGTGTCTAGAGACTATGGATGCTGGTTTTAAACTAGCTGTAACAGAGCAACAAGACCAGATACAAAGCCTACATTGTGCTCAAAACACAATCACTTTTACACACTGCAGAACTATAAGAGACTAAATGAGGTGATGTATTTAAAATAAATCTATCCGAGGGTTGTCTCCCCTAAAAATATGATTTAAAAAACAGTCATGTGTTGGGTAGAGTTGCATGTTAATATTTAATACGCATGTTGTAAATCACCTGCACGCTTTCACATGGAGCAGCATTTACTACACAGAGCCGCTGTTCACTGCCAAGCTGCGCAAAATATGATCGTGGTTTATGTAGTTAATGTGTGTAAAAGCGTGCAGGGGATGCTGATTACAGAACCGGCTTTAGTGGCAAGATGCGCATTAAATATTGCATGCAATTTATTGTGCAGCCCTAGTATATTGTAGATAACTGCATATAACTTTAGATTAATAATTGTGTAAGTAGTCAAACAACTCAAACGGGGCCCCTAAGCATTGGAAAAGCTTGCCTTTAAACCTCAGACTATTACCAAAAAAAAAAAAAAGTAAGGCTGTCAAGGCTATTTTATTCACTTAAACATTGGATGGAGTGGTTTTCTCTTTAAGAACAGATGATGGCAATTTTCGATGAGTCTGCTATGTTAGCAATAATGACATGACCTATTTTTTTTTTTTTAAACAACAAAACACTCCCAATTGTTACCCAAAACTTTGCCAAACTAACCGTGTTTGGAGGGGTCCCCCGTTAAAAATTGGGTTAAGGGTGCAAAATTACATGTTATTGGGGTTGCTTCGACACACGGCAACAGTGATAAAGTAGCCCAATTCCACGGGGAAAACACTGTGACCGATAGTAATGTCTACAATGGACACGAGCGCTGTCACGGCACAACCACAAGCTTGAAGTTTTCTAATTTGGTATGATCTTTCTAATTTGGCCGTTCCTCTGTATACCTACATATCCTTACAACTACTATTTAAGCTGTATTATTTGTGTCCCCTTTAAAAATCTGTCTTGAGAAATGTTGTTTATTCCACCACCCCCAATGAAATGTACACCCCAGAATACTGTAGTTAAAATCACCAGTGATCTGTTAAAAGTAGTTAACTGTGATGATCCATTTTAAAATACCATTTTCAAAACTACAAAACCACACTTGCATTAACGTTGCTCCTGAGATATCCCGATTCTGGACCGGCTCTCAGAGGAGAGACCGTATGATCTGGATATGAAAACAGTGGCTGGAGATGCTGTAGGATTGCTGTTGGAGTTCATTCTTCAAAAGAAATATGAACCATGCAGGCTGTATCGTCTACCATGTCAGATGACCGTTTCAGACGTGTGGCTGCATCTTGCACTTCCTGATCAATGATCATGTGGGTTTTATGTTGTATAGATTGTAAGTGGAACACTGTTGTCTTTTAATAGTTTTCAGGTCGGAGCTCTTTGCTTCCCTATATGTTCAATATGCATTTGCACCCAGTCATGTTACATGTTATATCATATAGGATTCTACAAAAAGTTTTCTTTTGGTCATTTAATAGATGTAAAGTACCCATTTTAACTGATATTTCCAAAATAATCCACATCCAAATTTTGCAGGTCCAACGAAGACCTATGATGGCTAGCTGTAGTTAACAGTACATTGGTAATATATTGGTGGTGACTGTTTCTTCAATTAGACTGAAACTATATTACATTCCATTGTGTTGTATCATATTTTGGTGACAATTTCTTTAGTTGGACTTAAAATTATTGTATTATATTGACTTATATTATATTGAATTATGTATTAGTGTGTTGAATGAAAACTATGCTTTGACCCCCTCTCCCCCATCCTAAACACCTCTTACTCATCGTTTTCCCCCTCTTTAACCTTTGCTGTTTTCATATGGCCATAGGGGTATTGTTTTGCATGTTGAATGTGACATTGCCACATGGCAGACTTGCATTTAAAAAAATAAATAAATAAATGTTTGAAGCAGTGGAGCAGCCTATGTAGGTGTTTTTCACAATCCAAAAAGGAGAACTGTGGAGCTGCAAGGTAATCCGAAGAGGCAGCAGGGTGAGGAACCTCAGCACAGCTAATTTGCAGATTTAATCAGTCATAACTCATTACATCCCAATGTACACAAAGAATATCAGGCAAATGTAATTACCACACAACAACTGCTGTAACCTTAACCCATCAGACAGTAAAATCACTTAAATGGTACAAGGTCATTTCAGAAGGACAGCGCAAACAGACAGTTTAATGGATGTTATTACACCCTAGCCAAAAACTCAGTTCTTAAGTGTTAAGGTGCCAAAGATTTTTTTTTTTGTCCTTCCATTTAGTGAAATAGCCAGCGTTAACCGCTAGGCTAGGCGGGGCTGAAGCCCCAAGGCCCGAGTAAGGAGGGGGCCTGTGATTGGCTTGAAGGACACCGGTATTGCCGAAGCCCCACCACGCCCCTCAATTTTAGTGCTATTATTTATCAGTAAATTAACTTGATAGATGCCATTTGCTTTTTGGTTTGAAAAAACTCTATATGACTAGTAGCATATTTGCTTATGGGTTGAAAAATGCATTTTTTCACGTCATGTAAGCTTTTCATTTAAACACATTTTGGTAAAAAAACAAAAACAAATTAACTGTTCAGGGACATTTAAGAACTGGGGCAGAATTAATTTTGGCAAATGTGCACGTTAAGATGGTTTCTGATACACGTGGAGCTCACTTGTTCGTACAACGCCTGACTAAATTTTCGCGCCTTGTGCGTTTGAATACACATAGTTATGTGTCAAAATGCCTGTCTCCTCATCAACACAATCATTTTTGTCCTAAATGAACAGTTAAAGCATGCGCACTAATTGGCTATTATGAGATCCTGGCATTATATGATGAGATTTTAAAGAGACATAGTTCAACTAAAAATTTTGGGGGCCTATGGGGGCACAGAAACTGTTTGTTTATCAGTATTGTTCCAAATATATACATCTGCATTCAACAGCAGAAGGAACAACAGAGTGGTCTTGCGCAGTCTGATGCTCACTGATGACAGTTTTATGTTTTTGACTGACTGGGTGTTTTAAAAAGGATAGTTCACCCAAAAATGAAAATTGTCATTTGCTCACCCTTGTGTCTTTCCAAACTCATAAGATGTCTGGGTTTTTTTTTTGGAACACAAATGAAGATTTTTAATATTCTTTCATCATCCCACACAACCAAAACTTTAATGGATCAAAAAGTACAAGACATTATAAAAGAAATCCATATGAATCTGGTCATTTATTGGTTTCATGGACTTTAAATTGAGAAAAGGAAATCTAGGTTCTTTAAAAAATATCTTCATTTGTGTTTCAAAGAGGAATGGAAATCATATATCTTTGGAATGAGACAAGGACAAGAAACTGATGTTTGGAAGAAGGCTGTTAAAATGAAAATGCCTGTGATTTGTTTTTGTGAGCTTCATGGCATTTTATCTTAAAAGAACATTTAAAGTACCGCACATGTTCGTACTGGTGTCTTATATTTTGCCAACAAATTCCTCAAACGCAACTATAGCTTTGTTTTTTGCTTTAGTTTTTTTGTCTCTGAAATATTCAGTGCTTATTCATTATGCATGAAGAAGAAGCAAAAGTCAAAACATTTTTCCCTAGTTGTGTGCAGAGGAAAACACTGAGATTTAATTACAAACCTTCCCTTTACTGCAAAATAAGCTACAGGCATCTAGCTGGGGTAAAAAGATGCACATGAAACAATTCAAAATTATAATACATATTTTAATATTAATATAATGTCTTTTGGTAATTTGTAGGCTTTGTAGGACATGCCTTTTTAAATGGGATTCTGATACCCCTTGTTGTGTATATCCCTTTAGGTGTCTGCTTCAGCTCCCTCTGTATGGTATTGTACTGATTTCACAGCCTGTATTATATAACGTGGCAGCCACATTTATCAACATACGTTTATGTCTTCTGATAAATGGAGTGTCAATGTTTGTCTGGCCTGTTGAGTTTGAGTCTGGCAGCTCAGTTGATGAAAATTGAGTTTTATGCTCCGCAGCTCTGCCATTGTAGTCTTTGTTTATTAAGACTCGTGTTTTAGTTCTCTTTGTTGTCTTGGTCAGGACCAAAAGAGAAATTGCTAAATTTGGTCCTGGCTTGCTTAGCATTAACACTAAAGCTGCATGATTAATCATTAAAAACTTCTGCATTTCTATGATTTGGCAATTAACATTTCGGCGAGAGTAGCGTAACTCGCATCTGATCTCTGGATAGCAGGTTCAATGCCGCCTTGATGTCACATCAGATATTGTGAAAGAAATATGTGCCAGTTGCATAGCAAGCACAGTGCACATGACAGTCGAGAAACGTGAAATTTGAACAGAAAAGAGGCAGAACAGAAGAATGAGTGAGCAGATCATAATCCAATGTGGAGGCTGTGTTTATTGGTCATTTCTGCACCAAACATTAACACCACCAATCTGTTCAATCACCTGAAACATCATCGCATATTACATTGAGACCGTGGCTTATAAACAAAACCTCTCAATCATATACCAGTGGTAAGACCACACAATCATCAATCAAAGCAACACTATGCAATGCAACACCATTCCCATCAAACTCCCACTAGCAGAAAGAAAGAACTGATGCAATTGCATTTCACCTGGCCAAAAATGTGGCTCCAGTGATCAAATATGGATCCAAACCTTGATAAGCACTATTGCATGGCATGCCCTCTCGTAATTATTTTTCACATGCATTACTTGCTATGTACAATACATGTCATGGAACAATCTTGAAGTTCCGCTTCAATGTACAGAATTTCACAGCAACTTAAAAGTTATGGTCCAGCAGAGCAATGGAAGCGTACGTGAGCATCCATGTCATTAATGGGGATTTTTTGAGTTTTCTGTCTCTGAGGACCACACTGTTGAACCATTAGCACACGGATTAAGGGGTGCTCTTATAAATTTGAAACTGGAAAATCGTCTGTGCATAATGATGATAATGGAGCCAACATTGTAAAGGCCACATCCGTAAATGACTCCACACGATTGCAGTGTTTTGGCCACAGACTTCTTCTCACAACAAGTTTTTAACAAAATAAATATGGTCCTGTGTGTTCACTTTAAAAACTGCTGGGTAAAATATGGGTTGTTTTAACTCAGTGGTTGGGTTAAACATTTTACCCAACCATTGGGTCAAAACAACCCAATTGCTGAGTTTGTCCATATTTTACCCAGCAATGGTTTGTATTTAACCAAGCAATGAGTGTTATTGTTTTGAATAAGTTGTTGAAACATTATTACAGCATTACTGCTTTAACAGTCAGAGAACAATGGACTTTAAGCACATGATTCTGAACTTTTGATTCCTTTGTAGTTTGCTTGCGGCTGGTGAGGCATTATGTTTGTATGAGCATGTCTGAACAATTTTAGGAGCTGAGCCATCTAAAATCCCAGAAAGGAAATGACAAGTTCCTGCTGTTCACTCGAGAAAGACTTCTAAGGACTTCTAAGAACTGAAAAAGAATAATTCTATGTTAACAAAGTTTTCTTTCTCTTGGGGTTGTGTGCTATAGTTTTATTAGAATGGGATTGATTCATTGACAACCTTATTCAAGTCTCACACTTGGAATTATGATAAAGGAGTCTCTGTTTGAACTCAACGTCGTGCTGTTTGTGTGGCAGTGAGTCATAGTCTCGCTGGTCTTAATGCAGGACATGTGAGTGGAAATCATTTCCGAGCTTTATGACATCTCCATCTGTTCTTGGAGATTATCTCTATTCTATGCCTTGTATTAATTCATAACACAGTTTAGTCAAATTTATTGATTCTCTAAAGCCAAGCATATTACTTTTGGAATGAGGCCAAAATATCAGTTCTAAGTAAGTGTCATCATAAGTGTCATCATGTGTTTAGCCAAACTTTTTTTTTTTCTTTAAATGAATAAGCTCTTTGCACTACAATCACTATATCTGCACTGTTTGTTTACTTCACTGGTTTGCACCCTATCTGCCATGTGCCTTGTGCTGCTTTACTTATCTTTCCTTTTATATGACCTGTTTGTATAGTTGTACTTTATATTTTTATCTGTGTTTAATGTTCTACTGTAAGTGTTATCTGTATGCACCAAGGGTCTGAGAGTAAAGCAATTTCAATTCTCTGAATGTATGTACTGTACTGTGGAAGAATAGACAATAAAGCAGGCTTGACTACTGTACATTCAGCAGTTTTTCGTGCAACACTTCCAAAATAATAGAAGCCTCAATTAAATTAAAGTTTGTTGTGTTGAGAATAAGAGTGAAAGGCATGATTTAGTGTAATATTCGCAGTGTGAGTGGAAAGTGGGTAAAAAAAAGTGCCGTTATTTTATGTCCATTTAAATATTTTCCTTAACATTATATTCTTGTGCAATGCATCATACAGCATACATTTCTAAAGCTTAAAAGGAACACTCCACTATTTTTGAAAATGGTTTCATTTTCCAACTCCCCTAAAGTTTTACAGTTTTTGAATCCATTCACCCGATCTCCAGGTCTGGCCGTAGCACTTTAGCTGTAGCTTAGCATAGATCATTGAATCTAATTAAACTGTTAGCATCTCAATCATCAATCTTCTGCACAATCTGACTTTGCTGCAGCCTGGAATTGAACTACTGGTTTCGTCTGGTCAGAGGAGAACTGGCCCCCCAACTGAGCCTGGTTTCTCCCAAGGTTTTTTTCTCCATTCTGTCACCGATGGAGTTTCGGTTCCTTGCCGCTGTCGCCTCTGGCTTGCTTAGTTGGGGTCACTTCATCTACAGCGATATCATTGACTTGATTGCAAATTAAAACAGACACTATTTCAACTGAACAGAGATGACATAACTGAATTCAATGATGAACTGCCTTTAACTATCATTTTGCATTATTGAGACACTGTTTTCCAAATGAATGTTGTTCAGTGCTTTGGCGCAATGTATTTTGTTTAAAGCACTATATAAATAAAGGTGATTGATTGATTGATTGAAAAATGACCAAAGGGTTTCTATATTTTTCGTATTTAAAACTTGACTCTTCTGTAGTTACATCATGTACTAAGACTGATGGAAAATGAAAAGTTGTGATTTTCTAAGCTAAAATGACTAGGAACTATACTCTCATTCTGGCGTAATAATCAAGGAACTTTGCTCCCATACCATCATGTGCTGCGTAATATCACCCATGGTACGGCAGAAAAGTTCCTTGATAATTACGCTGGAATGAGAGTATCTTTTTGGCTGGTACTCACCTATTATCGCTCCCGTTTTGATTTCAGCAAATCAGTTCAAGCGAACGCACAAAACCTGATTAATATTCATGAATCCAGCAGCTCATTAATCCTTAGTAATGCTGCTTAGTGAGTTTTATAGTTCTTATTATTGACTAATGACTTATATGCATTCAAACATGGTTATCAAATTTACTTCTAATTACTTAAGTTATATTAAATAATACTTGATTATTATAAAGCTTGAATGACTGATGTTAAAAGCTTACTGATGTGTATTTTAAAAATCTGCAAATAATATTTTACTATCTATCTATCTCTCAAGCAGTCTGGCAAGTAAACTAAAATATTTACTAGCCAATGGCGATTCATTTGCCAAAGTGTCCGTAGAGGGTTGGTGTTGTTATCAATGTTTTTTTTTATTTGTTGATTTTAGTTTTGCTTTATTGAAGTATAGGCTTGTTGTGATAGTCGGTGTTACCGGTGATACACGGTGTTTAACCCACCTACCGGTCATAGCACTTGACCACCGGCACCGTCCCCATCGTGTTGAAGTTTTAACCTATAGCAATAAAGCACTTAATTCAGTTAGTGACTACGTGCCTTCGTAATTTAGCGTGAGCGGAACGAGCGCCGCAGTAAAGCAGCAGGTGTCCGATTTCATTTATCATTTGAGGAGAGTGAGGCGAGCTAAAGGATGGCGGAAGATATGGTTTCAAAGCGAAATGCAAAAGCACCTATTTGGAAATATTTTGGATTCAAACCAAATGCCAACAGGAATGTGTTTGATTTTCGTTCGTTGCATATTCGATGGTTGTGCGTTTTTTTTCTTTTTTTTTTTTTTTGCTGAAAAAGCCAAGGCAGGCACTTTATTTAACGAATAGTGAATTTTATATAATTTATATAATATAGTAATATTTTATATAATTTCTTGTTTGATACTTCCACGATGTGTGCAGTTTATTTTGTTAATAAATGCACTTTAAAGGCGTTTCATAAGTGCTTTTGTTTAGTTTTTGCACGGTGTGTTAAGTTATTATTCATTTTGCAATATGTAATACAAGCGAGTGTCTTATTGTTTTGTGTATTTTTATTAAGAAAAAAATAAATTAACCCATGGTTAATTCAAACAAATGCTACTGAATTGCAGCTAATTAAAGTTAAAGTAAATTGAGACGTGTGCACGTCTGCACGACCGCATTTTCGGCCACCCGAAATCCCCGACACGCAACCCCGGTGACACCGGGATCACCGGTTTTTTCACAAGTCGATTAACCGGTGGAAAAAATCTGTCACCGCAACATCCCTATTGAAGTATTGGCACTTGTAACATCCCTACAAATTGTACTTGTTTTGGTGTAGTTCATATTTCTTGTTTCGGTGGCTGGTTGAGTGTAAAGCCACCATGAAGACGTCGATTACGGTGACCGAGAGATGGATTGCTTGCCCACAGGCCTGTGTGTCGCTGCTTTACACTGCTCTCTGGGGAGCTGTCTAATGGGCTGTCAGGTGTCAGGGCAAGCCACTGCATAACACCAGCCAGACTCTGGCCCAGGGGAGACAGGGGTGTAATTTCAGATGACAGGCAAACGCTGAGGTTCTTGGCAAGTCCTCCAAGCGCCAAGATGGTAAATTTATCTGGGGTGGGCTGTAGACCTCAATGAAATTGAATGAACTTTAATTAGAAGTACACACAGCAAGTGTAATGGAGTCTAAAGGAAAGCTTGTAAACCTCTGAGCTCGATGTGAGCAGGTCACTGTGGTGACAGGTTCAGGTAATTGCTAATTCTGCAGTGTAGAAAATACTATACGCAGATGACTTATCCTGCAGACGTAGCAATTTTGTTATCAAAGACATAATACCTATACTGCTTGTAGACTGTAGTGTGTGTGAAGTATGTTTTTATGACTGTTTACATTCAGGCTCTCATTTCAGCATAGCAATTTAATGACTGATCTTTTGCTTTTTTTAAAATAGTGCTTTATTTTGACCATTTTATACATGCCTTTAATATGCATAAATACATGAATGAGTAAAAGACGAATTTAGGTTTCTGCATTAAATTAAATTTACAAAAGTATTTTTTTTTTAAATACATGGAATGCTCATTAAATGCAAGTAAATCATCTACTTTAACATTACTAATAGTCTTTACTATAGCCACTTGTTCACAAAGTGTTTTGCCTCTGAGAAAATCTGGATTCAAGTATTTGTAAATGTTCTAGTTCTACACCACTCCCTCCAATCCGATTGAAATTTTATTTGGATCGCGCCTAGTCAAATTGATTGAGGTCCTTACATGAAGGCTTTATATTGATTGAGCCATCAGTCCAGTTCGAAACAATTATTTGGGTGCATGCAAACATATATTATTATTCTTATGAACCGTAGTTCTCGCATAGCCGCACAACCACACTACAGTATAGAAGAATCTATTTTTAAAAAATAGGTTGTGATGTTTCTACATTTGCACAGTAGCTTTGCATGTTTTGTGGCCCAGGAGCTATCAGAGCAGTTGGTTTTCAGCTTGCTGCTTCCAAATGCCCTTTCAGAGAGGATGTTTTGTTAAAGCATTTTTTCCCATGTATCTGCTGTGAGTCTTATGTAATTTTTCTTGCACATTAGTCACTTTCATGAAGTGTTATATATTTGATATGGCAACCCTGTTTGATTGAAGCTGATATTTGAAATCCAATAGGCTTTATTTATTGTGCCTGTGCCAACCAACCTGTTGTTAAGATGGGAATGTTGATGGATTTTTCCGATTACAGTAGAAGGAATGTTAGATATTTCACTTAGAAATATCTTGGGGAACTTGTCGTATGTCGGCTGGTTGACAGTCTGTGCTGTGTGAAGACCTTTGATGCTTCCAGGAATCTATTGAGAAGCGATCATCCTGCTGTTAGCAGAGGTAGAACGCTGTCTTTGTGATGCAGAGCTCTCAGTAATTTGTCAAAGATGACTGCTGGGAAGTGCAGTTTGTACTGTACCTCCTGGGAACTTTTCTTCAGCTCTGTGTTTTTGGCAATTATTTCATTTAGCGCTTTTGCTTCTGGAAATACCCATCTTCTCCAGTTCCCAGTTTGTCACACCTAAATATCGTAAACTGAGATGGTGTCATTTACCACTGTGTTAAGGTGTTTTTTTTTTTCTTGTGGTCTGGGTAAATTCATTTGTTTTAAAGCATTTTGTTAAAATGTATTATTTAATTTTTTTTATTATAAAATGTATTTCCGTGAAGCCATAATTATTAAAATGTGTCTGCAGCTGTCTTAACACTGTTGCAGTATACTTTATATACCTTGAAAATGTTTTACAGCACAAGTACATGGTAGGTATTCATTAAGGATGCATTAAATTAATTAAAATCGAGAGAAAAGACACTTCATGTTGTAAAAGCTTTCTTTGTCAAATGCTCTTCTCTTGAATCCTGGAAAAAAGGAAATGGATCACTGTTTTCAAATAAATAAAACAAGCAGCTGTTTTCATGATTTAATAGTAATAAGAAATGTTTCTTGAGCAGCATAGAGCATATTATGATTTCTGAAGCATCTAACTGATGGACTAGTCTGTTGTAGCTGGTGCCATCATCTTTTCCATGGTATGTTTGATCAGCATCATGAAAGAGTCCTAAAACTTTAACAGAGTCCACAGGAAGCTTGGCTCAGTTATCAGACACTGCCTTCGCACGGTGAAGTGATTGCTGAAGGAGAGCTCTCACTGTACTCCATTGTGTAGCATGAATATCACCATTAGCCTGGCACACAGCTGAGACAAAAGAGCACATTCAGCAACAAACTGATTGCACCATGATGCATGAAAAGAGACCAGTATTTTTTTGTTTTTGTTTTTTTGCAAGAAGTCTCTTAACGGACTGTCACACTACACATTTTGTTCCATTGACTTCCTTTCACAATCATGTTAATATGTTTTAAAATAATCAAATAATAATAAAATATATATATTTTTTTTCATTAAGTCTCACCCTCGTGTTGCTAGACTATATTAATTTCTTTTGTGGGAGACAAAATAACACATTTTGAAGAACTTTGGAGTCTAAATGACATTGAACAACATTGGCTTGCACTGCCTGAAAAAAAAGAAAAACACATTTCAAAATATATTTTGTGTCCTGCAGAAGTCAGTCAGTCATACAGGTCTGGAAAGTCATGAGGGTGAGTAAATTTATAATTTTTGGGTGAACTATCCGTTTAGTTATATCAGGTGGCGGCTATAATAAGCCTCCAATCTGCCCTACATGTGGATTCATGTTAGTGTGTATTCATATACACTTCCTGTTTCATGGTAGTGGACTCTTGTGTATTTGTGTGTGGCAATTTGTGTGTGATTGCCAATAGTCATGTATGTGAGAATTGGCTTCAGTTCATCAGAACAGTTGGGAGACTGTCTGCCTCCTCCCAGCTGAATACGAGACGTCATCCTGTGCCCAGGTACACAACATCTTTCTAATCTGCCGCTTTCAGGGTCGGAGTTCATCCGCGTTTCCTGTGGAACAGATGGAGCCTGGTGTGCAGACCTTGTGATTCTTCTCTTCACCTGAACAACCTTTACTTTAGAAACAGTTTTTCTCTCTTATTTGTACTATATAGATTGTATTGTCATACAAGTTGTAACATTTAACACTCTGTAGGTCAGTATTTGGGGTCACAGAAATGATAAATGTCCAGCTATATTGCCAAAACAAGGCTGTATTGGAGACACTGTAGCACTATATATATTTTTCTGAGATCCCAGAAGTCCCAAAGAGGGAGACATTTTTTTTCTTTTTCTCAGCTCTGACATGATCAAAAGATGTTTGCTTTCTTTCCTCTGAGATAGTTGCTGTGCTTGTGCATGACTCTTAGGAGAGCCCTTATGGAGGACTTGGTTTAAAACCAGGCAGGGAGCTTGCCGTGTGTGTGTGTGTGCGTTTGTGTGTGTGTGCGTGCGTTTGTGTGTGTGTGTGAGTGTGTGTGTGTGTGTGTGTGTGTTTGACTGACAGTCTGCAAGATGCCTGGAATGAGGGCCGAAACGGTTGCCTGCAGGGTGAGTGCAATACCTCATGTTGAGCGCCAGCTTGGCGCACACACAGATACTAGCTCTGTTCCAAAACCTAATGGGCTGCCTATATGGTTAGCTACCTTCAAAGGCACCATCTTATTTCTAACTGAAAGATCTGCATCAGGGCTCATCATCTCCAGTCTATAGGCGGCCGGTGTCCTTTGGACTTTCAATCTAACTTTAATTAAATAAAACTGTCTGCAACGTGAAAGTAATTCTGAACACCTGATTACCTTGTTCAGGGGATTCATGCTAGACAGAGCAGGACACTGGAACTCCAGATCTGAATTATTTTCAGTGTGGAGTGAACTTATCAACATTTCACTCAAAATGTTTCTGTATAATAGGTATAACAATGTTTTACCTGTATATCGTGCATCCCTGTGTTTCTGTGTTGCCCAGGTGGGTAAATTTTTTATTTGTTCGTTTGTTTCCAGGAAAATCACAATTCAAAGTTTTATAAAAAATTTTGTCATGTTGGTTTTATTATTTTTGGAAGTTGTCTGAGCAGTGTAGCCAAACGAATTCCCCTATTTTAAAACTAAAGCCTTTCAAGGTAACAAAATTTAAAGGTCCTGTTCTTCGTGATTCCAGGTTTTAAACATTAGTTAATGTATAATGTAGTTGTTAGAGTATAAATAATATCTGTAGAAATTCTAAAGCTCAAAGTTCAATGCCAAGCAAGATATTTTATTTAACAGAATTCGCCTACATCTAATGACCAGTTTTGACTACACCCCTCTAGTTCCTGCAGTAATGACGTCACTAAAAAAGCGGGCGTGGCCTTGTTGCCCTCACACGGAGGATGAGGAAGAGTTGCGTTTGAAGAGTGTGTTTGTCGCCATGTTGTCGAAACGCTGTTATTTTCATCTCTGAGTCCAATCATCTTTGTTTGGGCTTCCCAGGGACGCTGTACTTAGAGATCAATGGTTACAATTTGTTTAACTCTGTGCCCGAAAATTATAATCCACATGTGAAACTATGTGCAGCACATTTAGCTGAGGACAGCTTCGTCAATCTCAATCAGTTTAATGCCGGATTCGCACAAAGATTATTCTTGAAAGATGGAGCAGTTCCCTTTTTGTCTGGAGAAGGCATTGTTTATGGTCCACAACCAGTAAGTAGACTTGTGCCGGTACTCGGTAATGCGATATATTGCGGTGATTAGTATGCACAATATTGTTATCGTGGGCACTTCTAAATACCGTGAATAAATATACATTACAAATTATTCAGAATTTGGAATGCATTTTAAGAATAGTATTCCCATCAGTTGCTTAAAATGCACAACACCACTGTGTGCTGCTTGAAAGAGCGCATGCGCTCTGATGTGAACAAGCACGCATGAGAAGCACATTGTTAGTTCATGGTAATTCACAGTGCATTAACTAATGTTAACAAGCACAACTTTTGATTTAAATAATACATTAGTAAATGTTGAAATTAACATGAACTAAGACTTATAAATGCTGTAGAAGGATCTTTCTTGCTTAGTTCATGTTAACGAAAGTAGTTAACTAACATTAACTAATGAAACCTTATTCTAAAGTGTTACCAAATAATCTTAAATAACCATTCAGATTAGTGTTTTCCCTATGGTGTTTACTACAGAACCAACTACTGAAATATTTAGACTTAATAGGTTATTTATCTTCAAACATTCATTTTTTATTTTATCTGGACTACAAATGCCCTAGATGTGTTTTGGTCTTTTATTGTTCATTGACACTTTACATTATGGCTTCATTGATTAACATAGACTGCCAATGAAAAAAATATTCTGAACATTCATTCATATTAGGTATTCCAATATTTAATAACACATTGTTAAAATTGAAAGTTGCAACTGTGTTATTTAATGAGCTAACATGAAGTAAGACTTGTATTTTTTTAACAAAGATTAATAACTTCTATAGTAAATGTAGCTATTGCACATTGTTTAGCTGTGCATTTATTGAATGGGCACTATGCGATGTCCGTATTGTTTACACTGTATTACACTGTATTTCATGTAAAACAATTTTCTATTTTTTATAAATAAACTTGCCTTGCCTTGAATGCATTAACTAAGGTTAACTAATGAGGTCTTACTGTAAAGTGATAACTATTGGTTTTATAGTTCTTTTGCACTTTAATGTGTAAAACATTTAACTTTGATATATTTTTCTGTATTGCTTTGTTTTAAATGAAAAAGATTTTTAATTTTTAAAAGAAAAAAAGTTATTTAACCTGTCATACTGTATTATGACCACTTTTTTAAAAACATACCGTGATAATACCATATACCGTGATAAAAGCATTATCAATTAAACACAACACAAAAAATTTGAAACTGGCATATCCCTACCGGTAAGTGTATTTTATAATTTAAAGTTGGTACACTTATTACACAAAGGGCAACGCTGTTTAGCTTTGTTAACTAGATGGTAGCTCTCTGCAAAAAAAATCAAATGCGATTTTCATGAGCATCTAGTCAGTAAAAGTGTTCTGTGATTAGAAGTATATCTCCAGCACGTGCGTTCAGATCAGGATTGCCAGATTTTCAAAACAAATCCTGCCCACTTGCTTCTCAAAACTAGCCCAATCATGTTTCCAGGAGGGCAGCGTGCGCTAAGTTGGTGTCGAATCGCAACACAGGAACCGCTGGCACAACCAGAACTCGTCACGTTTTTCTGAAGGAGGGACTTCATAGAACAAGGAAGTCATCAGCCCGTTTTTATGACCGTGAAAACAGCGGTATACAGATAAGTGAATTGTGTGAAAAATGCTGTGGTTTTTTTTTACACGCGAAACATGAAAATGAATTGTTTAAGTTATTCAGTGAAGAGCAGTGAGAGATTTTTCTGCGTTTTGCTGTTCTATTAATATTTAAAGCAATAGTTCACCAGAAATATTTAAATATGTCATTTACGCTCTCTTAAAGGGGACCTATTATGCAATATTCACTTTTGTATGGTGTTTGGACATAAATGTGTGTTGGAAGTTTGTGTTACTGATACCACCCTGTAATGATAAAAATCCACCCACTCCTTTAAAAAAAAAAAATCCCCTTAGATAACAAGCAGTGTCTCCTCCCAACTTGCACGCAACTGTTTACTTTCACTTTATAAATAACAAACTGTATTTACAGGTGCTGGTCATATAATTAGAATATCATCAAAAAGTTGATTTCAGAAATTCCATTCAATAAAAAGTGAAACTTGTATATAACATTCATCCATTACACACAGACTGATATATTTCAAATGTTTATTTCTTTTAATTTTAAAGATTATAACTGACAACTAAGGAACATCCCAAATTCAGTATCTCAGAAAATTTGTATATTACTTAAGACCAATACAAAAAGGATTTTTAGAAATCTTGGCCAACTGAAAAGTATGAGCCTCTACAGCACTCAGTACTTAGTTGGGACTACTTTATCCTGAATGACTGCAGCAATGTGGCATGGCATGGAGTCGATCAGTCTGTGGCACTGCTCAGGTGTTATGAGAGACCAGGTTGCTCTGATAGTGGCCTTCAGCTCTTCTGCATTGCTGGGTCTGGCATATCACATCTTCCTCTTCACAATACCCCATAGATTTTCTGTGGGGTTAAGGTCAGGCGAGTTTGCTGGCCAATTAAGAACAGGGATACCACGGTCCTTAAACCAGGTACTGGTAACTTTGGCGCTGTGTGCAGGTGCAGAGTCCTGTTGGAAAATGAAATCTGCATCTCCATAAAGTTGGTCAGCAGCAGGAAGCATGAAGTGCTCTAAGACTTCCTGGTATACGGCTGTGTTGACCTTGGACCTCAGAAACACAGTGAAACAACACCAGCAGATGACATGGAACCCAAAACCATCACTGACTGTGTAAACTGTTCAAACTTTCAAGCAACGTGGATTGTGTGCCTCTCCTGTCTTCCTCTAGACTCTGGGACCCTGATTTCCAAAGGAAATGCTAAATTTACTTTCATCAGAGAACTTAACTGTGGAGCACTCAGCAGCAGTCCAGTCCTTTCTGAAGCGAGACGCTTCTGGTTCTGTCTGTTGTTCAAGAGTGGCTTGACACAAGGAATGCGAAGCTGAAACCCATGCCTTGCATACGTCTGCGTGTAGTGGTTCTTGAAGCACTGGCTCCAGCTGCAGTCCACTCTTTGTGAATCTCCCCCACATTTTTGAATGGGTTTGGTTTTGCAATCCTCTCCAGTGTGCGGTTATCCCTATTGCTTGTACACTTTTTCCTACCACATCTTTTCCTTCCCTTTTCCTCTCTATTAATGTGCTTGGACACAGAGCTCTGTGAACAGCCAGCCTCTTTTGCAATGACCTTTTGTGTCTTGTCCTCCTTGTGCAAGGTGTCAATGTTCGTCTTTTGGACAACTGTCGAGTCAGCAGTCTTCCCCATGATTGTGTGTCCTACAGAACTAGACTGAGAGACCATTTAAAGGCCTTTGCAGGTGTTTTGAGTTAATTAACTGATTATAGTGTGGCACCCGGTGTCTTCAATATTGAACCTCTTCACAATATTCAAATTTTCTGAGATACTGAATTTGGGACTTTCCTTAGTTGTCAGTTATAATCATCAAAATTAAAAGAAATAAACATTTGAAATATATCAGTCTCTGTGTGATGAATGAATATAATATACAAGTTTCACTTTTTGAATGGAATTAGTGAAATTAACTTTTTGGTGATATTCTTATTAAATAATAAGCACCTGTATATGTAAACCTTGTGTTTTTGACTGTATTGGTGCACTCAGATAGTATTAGCACAAACAAACATGAAAGATAACAATAATCAGGTGCGGTTTAACATGCTTTTTAGTGTGCGCACGCTTCAGGTGTACGAGCTCAGAGAAGGCACATGTCAGCACGCAAAATAAATGTTTAACCAGCATGGAGCACACAAATAATATATTTTTGTGATTGTGAAGTGCAGTGTCCTATGAGTGTAGCTGTACCACAGTTCAAGTTCAATATGAGGATTAGAAGCAAAGAGCTGAGCCAGACTTATTTAAATGCAATAATTTAGTCTAGCACTAAGAGTGGGAGTGGACCTCTTCACAGCTGTGCTTCCATGTGCAGTGTTTAAAGCCCCTTTGACTCCACTTCGTAGGGGTCCTGTCCTGCCCTCTTTTCCCAGGGCCTTTAAGAAGAGGTTAGGAGCAGTGTGCATGTATAAGCAAATTTGTTGGGAGGCATTAGTGGTATGGCAACTTAAATGTTCCACTCCATGGCACTAACATAACTGCAAGACGCACATTGAAAACCATTACCGGTGTTGAGTGGTGCTTTTTGTTATCAAGTTGTTGGTTTTTTCCCTTTCTCTTTTTATGGTGTTAAATTACGCATGAACATGAATCTTGCCTCATTCGAGGGTTCTTGAGTGACACTGGGTGCAATTATGAGTTGGCTCTCATGTTCCACAGGGCCTCGGGAAAGAGGAGAGCATGTGGTGGGAAATTCAATGGCAGTGTTATTGTGCTCCTCCTCCTCCACAAAAGAAAAGATGAACTCTTTTCTTGCCTCATAGGAGTATTTGACCTAAAATCCTCTCTGCATGACTATCAAGCAGTGTGGCAACCAGTATTAGGTCTTTCCTTCCATGGAACAATCTTTTCCATGTAATGAAAGCGAATGGTGACATGGGTAATAAATCTTGCTTAAGAGCTCTGGTTCCCATTCAGATTCATTATATGAAAAAGCAACAAGAAGTCTTGCAGGTTTTGAAAGACATGAGTTGGGAGTACATTATGATACTTTTTGTTTGTGGCTGAACTTTTTTTTTTTTTTTTAACTAGGCATTTATTTCTGGATTGAGTTTCTTTTCACTTCTTCCTCTATTCCCTTTTTCCGCTGAGGTATTGAATCACTCATTTTGACTCTGATTTGAAGGCGCTTATGTTTCCGTCATCAGACTGCAGACGGATCAATATGGTGTACAACATGTCAAGCCAAGACCTCTGCATTGATGTCCTGAAAAATACATTTTCCCTCGTAACAGTGACTAGGGCTTTTGAGATTTTGATTTATTAAATGTCAGTTTACATAATTAACTTTTTTTTTTTTCTTTCTTTCTTCTAAGTAAATATTTGTAAACCAATATTGCAAAGGTTCAAATGACAAGTGGTAATTGTAAACATTATTTACATTTCTATTCACAGCTAAACTGAAAATAATTATAATTATAAGTAGTTCAAAGATGATTTATTTAATTCCTTTTGAATGTGGCACATACACTCTTATTTTGAAATGTCTTGCTGGCAGCTCTTTCAAACAGGTAAGGCATAGAAGAGATAAAATATGTACTCTTAACAACCTATACAACATATTAAAATTAAAAACACAAAGCAAACATCCATAATGCATTAACCGTAGAGCACAGTAACGACAGTAAGCCATAGCTTATCATAAATGAATGTTATTCATTGTTTGCAAACTTCTTTGAAACCACAAGCCTGCACATTTTTCATATTTATCTAATGAAACCATAGCTTTTGAAGTTTAACATCATTAGACGCTTCCCGCTCCCAAATTTTAGGTCCCCAAAATTAAGATGACCTCTAACACAAGACATCTGTTATTCAAAATGCATTAAATGTCATAATGACTTATTTGCACCTTTGCTCAAATAAATTTTACATTTCACATACAATCTTTTTTTCTTCTTTTTTTCGGGGAAATGCAGGTGAAATGCTTCCCAAGATAGATTTGAGGAAAAAAAGAAATGGATCAGTGCCTTCAAAGTTGTTACTATGACAACTAAAGTTTTTCTTAACCATTTGAAAGTGCAAATGTTGCTTTTGGGTTTCACAATATGAAAGTCAGCTGTATTTTATCAGACATCTGCACAAACAGTCACACTGTAAAAAAAAAATGCAACTGCACATTTTCCAGTTAACGAAACCTTTTGAGTCTCAAATGAAAAAAAATATATATTTTAAATAAATTCTTGAAACTACATAAAAACCCTTGTCAGACCAACAGAATTACCCCAAATGTTGCCCCAACTAGTCAAGCACGGCTGTCTGAACAAAGAAATTCATATTGTTTATTGGCTTTGTGAGTTTCCAGCATACATTGCAGCATGAATAAATTATGCAGTTACTGTTATAGGATTATTGTTTTGCTGTTTGCTGACTTAATAATAATTTTGTTGTTTTATCATTAATGTTAGTTATTTGTTGTACTTTGACGTAAAGAGCTAATCTTTTTAACATTTGTTGGTTGTCACCATTCTTGAGGTTAGTGCATCTAGTTTTGAAGCATGTTCAACCACTCATGTTTATTTCTGGATATCTTAGTCATGTTAGTTGTTTTACAGGCAAAGACAATGTGTTTACTTATTTTCTTAAGTTATACATTAACATTTTCCATTTGTAAACCGACATAAATTTGATAATGTGAAGTGATAATGCATGCACAGTTGGTGTGTTTGGAAACATCAGATTTGACTTTCTTTGGTTTTCTGAAGTTAACGTTTCATTTCCACAAGGACATCCGCAAAATAAATGTCAATCATGTTATAAATGCTGCTTTTGAAACAGTGTTTTCACAAAGTCTAGATTGATCAGACTCAGACACAAGTATGCATTAAAAAGCATTTTCTTTATCATAGAACCAAGTTGTTTTGTGCTTGTGCAGGAAGGATTGCCTCTCCGTAAATAAGTTTTCCATCTCATAAAGTGGTGCCGTCCAAATGAGCTCCATTACATAATAAATAAGCAAGGCATCTTGAAAAGATCCAAATGAGATCCAATACATTTCATCTTGATGTTCATTTCTCAAGGTCGACATCTTTCAAACCAAACATCCAGGTTTTGCTGTTATATAATCAGATTGCTTGTGGCCTCATACCTTCAGAGAGCGCTTTCTAATTACCTTATAATAGCAAATAGGATGTTTATGCCCCTGGCAGCCTATATCCTCCATCTCCTTCACTGATTCCATCTCTGAAGTGTCCTGTGATGTATACCAGCTCGGCTTGAACATTAGCTATTTAAATGGATGCTTCACAATCCTGTGACAAAATGGATGAAGGGGAATTTTCTCCTGAGCGTCCTCCAGCACGCAGCCTTTAAGCAGACATGTGAAGAAATTATTCTTTGTCTTACTTTAAAGTGCATGACAGGGTCTAAATTAAAGCATTTACAAAAGCCTACAAACAGCCCAGAAATGTATCTCCCCTTCAGAGTTTATAATATTCTGTTAGATTACTGTAGATTTTTCAGTTGAAGTGGCATCAGACCAAAATCTATGAATAATGGATGTGTGGGGACGAGGCTTGTTGCTAAGGGAGGTGTGAATTCAAGCAGAACTTTTACAAGCTGGTCTTTTCCCATTCACTTTTCCCATTTCCCATTTTCCTTTTCTACTTATGCTTTCAGTTTTGAGCCACCAGCGACTGTTTTTATGTGCGCCCACGATCTGAGCTGCAGCAAACAACTCTTTTAACAGTCCATTAATGTGCCTAATTAATGCATCTAGTTGAGTTTTTCTTCCTTTTTGTATATTATTGAAATAAATTCCAAACAGACAGAGTGTGTGTGTGTGTATCAGGGTTATTATATTTTAGTAAAAGAAAAAAAAAACTTTATTTGGTTGTCCCTTTTGGTCATTTTTTATTAAAATATCGCAAATGTATACAGCAGATATAATAAAAATATACAAAAAATATTTGTGAAAATTATTAAATAACACTGGTATGTTAATACTCTTCAGCAAGGATGCAGTAAATTGATAAAGTAACATTAAAAACGCTCGTAATGTTGCAATAGATTTCAGTTGAGTTTATGCTGGCCTTTGGAAAATAATGCAAATATGAACTGTTTTCCGCATTGATCATAACAAATGTTTCTTGAGCAGTAAATCAGCATGGTTTCTGAAGGATCTGGAGACTGTAATAAAGACTGGAGTAATGATGCTGAAAATTCAGTTTTACAATCAAAGAAATACACTTTTTTGACCATTTTTTTTTCTATGTTTGATCAAATATTACCAACTTCAAACATTTCAAAAGTCGTGCATGTGAATTTATAACTTAAAATAATGATAGAAATAAATGTATATGAAATCTTAATTCAAATCAATGTGGTAGTGGTGGTGGTGGTTTTGTTTTGCAGATTCACACTTCTCAAAGATTCCCTCCTTTCAACACGTGCTGCCGTCATTCATTTACTCTCATGGCATCCAACGACAAATATTTGATCAAAATCAATACTTTGTTGGAAATGGTCGTCCTGCTGACTCTGTCATTAGATCCTGTCTGTTGCGCTCAGTCTGCTGGATGTGCATGAACGCTTGCTCGCTCTGTCAAGACTGGTGTTTTTCTGTGACTTATGAGCTGCAGTTATGTGCTGAGGAAAATCATTTTTTACTCGAACGGTCTTGTCAATGCACCTGACAAAGGCAGCCCCCATGAAACTCTGCTTACGAGGGGCTTTGAAGCGTTTAATGCAAAATACTCTCTGTTTGTGCCATTTTTCTTTTATTATATAGTTTGTCTGATTATTTATTTCAATTAGTTGCCCACACAGCAGAGATTCAGAGGAACCTCTCTTCGTCTTTGTCCTTTCCTCTGCCCGTCTCTGTTTTTCTCAGGGACATGGTCCAGATGGTGGCTTTCCTTCTGGTTGCTGGTAAGATCTGTGTTGGATTATTCAAGACATTTTTCCAGCTGGGTGAAGGCAGCACATTTGTACAGCTCATGTAGCCTAGTCCTTTAACATAAACATTTATTAACTATACATTTAGCTTACAATGCTTAATAAATGACTAGATTAATATATTGATTAATTAATAGATTCATATATATCAATATATAAAATTTAATTAAACATGACCTAAATAAATAAAACTTTCATCCTGTAATAAAGTTTGTTTTAGTTAATGTATAACGAAATATTTCATTTCTGTGCTATTTGTGCTTAATTGACCCGCTGCTGTCATTTAAATTAAATTTATGCATTTAGCAGACGCTTTTATCCAAAACGACTTGCAGTGCATCCAGGCTATCAATTTTTACCCATCATGTGTTCCCGGGGAATCGAACCCCCAACCTTGCGCTTGTTGAGCAAAGCTCTACCACTTGAGCTACAGGAACATTTAATGCTAATGAAACAATATTGACCACAGCTCAGATTATTATTATTTTTTTCACCAGCATATTTAATAGAGCTTTGTGCAAACATACTCTGACATGCCCTTCTTTGAAATGTGTGTTTTTTGGCTTTAAAGTGCAAGTAAAAGCCTGTATTCCAGTGATGATGTGTTTAGTCCGACACCCATTTTCAAAGCTGTGAAATGAAACCTCTCTCACATATGAAATTTTGCAAAAGTGATTTTTTTTTTCTTCTGGCTAAAGTGCAGTGCAGGTCCTTGATGAGTGTTGTACTACTTCTACACATGATATTAATTTGTCTGAAGCCATTGCAGATGTTTCGAGGGAATGGGGTGTGTGTGAGTGTTCGTTGTTGTGTGTGTGTGTGTGTGTGTGTGTGTGTGTGTGTGTGTGTGTGTGTGTGAGAGTAACTTGCATAATGACCTGAAAGAGCTCTGGGAAGTCACCCGGTTTGATGGGTCTTGCGAGTCTAATGAATAATGTAACTGATGTGCCGTGTTACTCCCACGCTTCTCTGTTCTTTCACTGCCGTGGCCCCTTTTTATGTCTTTCTCTCTATTTCTGTCTATTTGCTTATTTTATCGTGTCCTGGCTCAGTCGTATCGACCTGCACTTGGGGTTTTATGCAGGTTTCTGCTGTTACAGTATATTTGTGTATGTCAGTTTCAACTAAGCTCAGGTTAAGACAAAAGGAAATGTGGTTAGTTTTTTTTTTCTCTCTATCAAAGGTCACATCAACCCAAACCATATCCTGTGCGCTATGGCTCTGAGAGAAGTGTTGTAATATGTCATGTAGTTCATTTAACAGCAGTGTTCTGCAGTGTGAAATGTTAAAGCATCTCAAAGCTGAAGCTGAAGGCCTAGAATTGCATATTTGCATTTTGCTGGAGTCCCACCATTTTTATTTTCATGTCTGTCCCTCTGTCATTAATTTTGCCCCCTACACTTCAACATTGAACTCTTAATGTATTTCCGCTTTTGTTTTTATCTCTTAGTACTTTTGCCACTTCACACTTTCACTGTTCACCGATGTGAAAATCCTTCCTGCCACTCTCTGTGCTCACCACACACACACACACACACACACACACACACACACATACACACACACACGCACACACACAAACACACACACACATTCTAAGAGGTTCATAAGAATTTTCCTAAGTGCAGTTCTTAAAAAAAAAAAATTCCTAATAAAAATAAGGTTCTTCAGAAAATATTGAGAACTTCAGACAGGCTTTGACGTTATCTGAAGAATTGTAGAGAGTATCTCAATCTGCATGTGAAATAAAGAGCAGCTTCATCCCTGACAAATGATAGATTTGTCAATACTGTCAATGAAAATGATTCTCCAGTCTGTATACACTGATCATCATCAGACATGGATTTATAGTAATCTATTACTCTGTCACTCCATTATTTCACTGGGTATAAATGGTCTAAAAGCATAAGATATTTAAAGAAAGTTGGAGGTCCAGTTATCCTTACCATTCCTTTTAAACACAAGTAGTATTTGTGGATTATATCAAGATGTTTTTTTAATTCAATACCAGGCTTCATGTTTGTCAAATTTTTGGATGTCTGAATGTATGATGTTGTCCCACAGCTGTGATTTGGTTTTTGGCTTTGCTGTAAACGTAAGACACCTTTTCTGCGTCTAAGTGTTCATGAATGGGTAAAAGAGAGAAGGAAGACTAAAGCATAAGAAGTGTGTCGTCATTGTTTCTAGCATGTCATACATGTCAGTTGGATGATTAGTTAGTTAGTCAGATGAATTTAGAGACCAAACTTAATTGCTGACTGAGTCTGTCAAAAGTATCCCACTTTAAAAGCACCATTGGTAAGGATTCCAGATTCCCTAATCCACTTATCTGTTTTTGGACGAATAGTCCAGATGTTCTTGTTTGAGAAGATAGCCTCTGAGGATTTATTTTCTTCCACCGCATCTCGACTGTCTCAGAAAATCCACTTCACTTTTTCTTTTCAAACCTTTCTGGCAAAATTGCACATAATCATGAAAACAACCAAAACCACATGTGCAGTGTGTGTGTGGGTTTGTTTGGAAGAAACTCGTACTCTTCTCTAATTGCTGCTCTCTTTTTTTCTTTCAGGGACAGATGAACTGTTTGAGGATTAATGGGTTCAAGGAAATAGGACTGCAGTGAGGTGTGTAAATTTGTACCTGTTTGTTTGTTTGTTTGTTTTAAAAAATGGCAAAGAAAAATTCTGAGAGGGTCATATTTAAGGGTCGGGTTAGGATATTGAAAATATGATCAGTTATGTATTAAAACCGGCCTAAATTGATTTATTTAAACTGTGTATTCCAATTGGATGGAAATTTTACATTCAGTTTTAACATTAGCATTTAACAAACCAATAAATTTAATGTGATGTATATATTTGTCAGTTATTCATTAATGAAATGGCAAGAAACAGGTAAGACTTGAAATGCAAAACATGCAAATCGTTAAAAAAACAAACTATGCCATGAAAAGTACATAATAATTTTTCAAAGTGCATTCGTTTAAACGGCTTAGAATCAGGATACATATTTTAACTGTGAAAATTACATTTAATAAAAAAAATATATATATATATATATATATATATATATATATATATATATAAGATGGTTAAAATAAGGCTACCTATGGAACAAGCACTATTAAATTAGTTAAAATGTGTTTGTGTATAAAGTTTTTTGTGTGTGTGTGTGTGTGTGTGTGTGCCTGGTTAATATGCATTTAAACAAACTTGACACATGCGATACAGTGGTTTCTGTTCCATAAAATGTTATGGTTTCCTTTTCTCCACAAATAGACTAAATGGAAAGTGAGTTATGCTGGCAGGTGTTCTCATGTCTAAATTGAGATCTGCAGTTAGAGAAAATTTGAATATGTATAGATCACAAGATGGTTTTTCAAACCGATCTTTAAAAAATAAGGTTGACAGCTGCTTGTTATCAGGTTGATGTTCTGGTGTTATTGTCTACTTGGAGTTACTTTTCAATTGTCTAACCAAACAATGTATCCAAATGAAGTCAAAAAATTGCTGAACCTCCCCACAGCTTGTGCGATATTGTTGAATTATATAAAATCGGTTAGGGTACAGACTTTGATGTAATCTGGTATAATAATAATAATAATAAGCACTATAGAGTCGTAACTGCAAAAACAGCATAAAGAGAATGCAACCTTTTGCGGTTTGGTCATGGTCCACATGGTACTTGAACCCACAACCTGCAAGGTTCAGGGCATGGTTATTTACATGTTGTGCAACTCAGCTGACATGAAATATCTACGCTGCTAAGGATATCTTGCATATCTGTGATAATGAACAACACAAAAGAGTAACATGTCACTATGATTTGCAAAATTGGACAAAGTCTGTAAGAGAAGCAAAAAAAAAAAAAAAATTAATTCACTTAAATATGGCAGACAGGCACATTGATGGAAAATGACAAAAGAGATTGGCATAAACCAAGAAATTTAGATTTTTGATAATGTTTTGGAAAGGAAAATTTTTGAAACATTTTTTGCAAAAAAAAACTCATATCTCTGGAACACTAGGTGGAGCAGTGTTCAAACTTCTCAGATCCCTTAGAGACATAATGACAATGAAGCCTACCAAATTTAGTGCCAATGTGTCAAATTGTTTAAAAGATATTGCAATTTATGTCAAAATTCAAAATAGCGGAAAGGTGGTTCGTCCAGTCATGACAAAATCAGCATCCATTGATTCAGCATGACAAAAAGGACACCAAGATCACTATTCTCTGACAAAACGTTCAAAAGTTATTAGAAAAAATGCCTTTTTTTAGCCATACAGCATCAGTCTTTTTATCACTTCATTTTACCGCAGATTTGTTTACAAACAAGACACAATGCAACGCAGGATTTTCTGAAAGATTGAAACTAAAAGACAATGCTGTGCCGACTATATTGGATCCGACAGTAATGTCGCATCACTCAAGTGTGAGTAACTGTTTTTATTACGTGCTCACTATTGCCTTGTCTGTTATTACAAACCGTTTGATATGTATGGAGTATTTATTCATTTTTAACCTTAATCAAAGCAGTGTCCATCTCCATCAAGGATGTAAACTGTTTGCCAATCGTAGCAGTGGGCAAGCAGTACAAAATAATAAAAAAGGCAGTTCATGACCCTTTAAGACAGGTCATTTTAGGATTAATGAGTGGTGACGTCTTAATTCTGTTGTAGGAAATCAACTGAAAATGTGGATTTGTGTTTAAGAATATCGTAGCGGTCAACTTTGATTTCTTTCCTTTAAAGCTAGTGATCTGTAGCTGAAATCATGGAGCATGGCATATTCGGAGAACAATTTGTTGGTTTGTTTTTCTTTCAGGTTATGAGGTTGACCAGTCCTGTCCTGTCGTAGGCGTCCTGCTGACCCTTCTCCAGTTGGGTCTGGAGTGCAGCGGCGTGTGGCCGAGAGGACTTCTGAAAAATGAAGTCCAGTCTGAAACAGTGGCGGCGGCTGACCCTCGGCCTCATGCTGGCCTGGGTGTTGCTGTTCCTGGCACTCTTCTCCTACTTCATGGAGTCACGAGTGGACGACCCACAGTCAGCCGCTGCTCTCTCCTACACAGACACGCGCCGCCTGACCTCGCTGCAGGGCAACCCCCGCACCATAATGACCACCCATTTGGGGCTTGCCACCACCGCCACCCCCTCCGCCTCCAGCAACACCCAACAGGAACAAAGCCAGGAGGAAAATCCCAGTGCCGATCCCCAGCCTAGTCCGCTCAGCCAGGAGGCCTACCCCTATCCCGACCCTCAGAGCCTGGCGGCCTGGTCTGCATTCGGCACCCAGGACGTGGGCTCCAGATCGGCCTCCGTGAGCCGCAGCCGTGAGAGACAAGAGTATAACCAGGATTCCCCTCGACAGGATGAAGAAGAGGAGGAAGAGGTGGTGGGAGGAGAAGAGGAGGAGGATGAGGAGGAGGCAGATGACGGCTGGAGGAGGAAGGCTAGGTATGACGACTCTGACCCGGATGAGTACTACGTTCCCAGGTCAAAATCCGTAGTGCACGGTTTGTGGAAAGGGAGTTTGTCAGTGGGCATGCTCAGTCCTCGCCTGCAGAGAGCTATGAAAGACTACCTGAATAATAATAAACACGGCGTGACCTACAGGGGGCGCCGGAGGACACAACAGAGTGGCCAGCAGGTGTTGTGTGAGCTGAAGAAGGGGGAGAAGGTTCGAACTTTGGATGGGGCTGAAATGCCTTTCTCCAGTTTAGGCTGGCAGAAGATTGTACCTGCTTTACCCTTAAGCCAGCTCTACGGGCCAGGCTTCAAGACCTGCGCTGTGGTCACCTCTGCCGGAGCCATGCTTCACTCAAGACTTGGCAAGGAGATTGGTGAGTTAAAGTTGAAAAATTAACGATTTTAATTTGGGAAACCCCTCTACAATATCCTTAATTTTATTATTATCTGAAAATAATTATCAGAAAAGATCTGAGTGGATAATTGGTTTGCATGCATAATATAATTATCATAATTTAGGATAGTTTTTACTTGATTTTATTTTGCATGTTTACTCTTGTTTTACAGTTTTTCTGAATTGCTAAAACACATTTGTTGAAACCATCACTCATTTTCTCAACCCTAAATACAAATTTAAATACTCAGGTAAAATTCACAAAACCTCTGTTTCTTCCATCAAAAAGCATTCATTATATTGGATTAATTAAACAATTTTGCAATTTAGAAAAAAACGTTATGTATGCACGAATGGTATTGTGCTGAATATTGAAAAGTGCATGAGATTTGCAAATAGAGAGTAACTGCCTGAATGTGTTTAAGGTTTAGCAGAAAGAGTGCTTTATTCGACAAATTGGTTTAAGATAGTGAGAGTTTGGCTCAGAGATTAGGTTTTCGTGTTTAAGCCGTTCAGAAAAACTGTTTGTGTGTAAACCACATTTGAAAAGCTTGCTTTTAAAGGCACTATAAAATAAAATTTAAGAAAACCAATATTGTATCCAGTATGATACAGCATAACAGTCCAAACTATAATAAATCTCTTTATTTTTTATAAAAAATATATTATTGGATAATGTGCATGTTTACATTTTCATTTGCCATTAATCCTTAAAAATATTAATTTAATTAACCTGTCAAATCTCATAATTGACACGCATTTTGCATATTATGTACTTTATGATGTTGTGATAAAAATTCACTATGAGCATTAAAAATTGATAACTTTATTTATATGTATTTTTTATATAGTATTGAAATCTGATGTCAGCCTTTTATAATATATTCCATAAAATAACAATGGAAATGATTAGCAGCTTGTCAGTATTGTAGAGATTTTAATAGTGGGTTGCACTTTATTTTACAGTATGTGTACTAACATGTACTTACAGTGTATTTATCAAAGAAAGTTCTGGTAACACAAGGTTACTACATGGGGTAGGGTTAGGTTTAGGGGTAAGTTCAGGGTTAGTACCTAGTTATTACATAGTTATTGTAATTACTATAATAAGTACATAGTATGTACATGAGGAACAGGACTGTAAAATAAAGTGCTACCTAATAGTGGTTTATCCCTGCCTATCTGTTTTCTAAAATGGACAAAAATGTAGTTCATTAGCCTGACTTCTGTTTCAGTCAGATTTCAGAGTCATAATTACTACTCATGCCTTAAGGCATGTTTTCTTTCTTTCTGTTTTTACTGATGCTTCAGATTTCTAATCTCTATTTCTGTTTCTTCAAACACCCGAATAGTCTTTTCAGAAGACTATCCTGAAAAAAAGAAGTGAAATTTGCTTGTGAAGTGAGGCCTTGTTTTGGCTTGGTTTAAGTCTCTATCATTCTCTTCACTTGTTTTTTTTTTTCTCTCTCTCTCTGTGGTGATGCCAGTTTCTCTGAAAGGGTCAGTGGGATACTGATGCTCTTTGCGGTTACATAATCACAAGCATCACAGGGCACACAAAGAGCCCAGATTCCTCCAGCTTTGGCATCTATGGTGGCACAGAGGAAGGGTTTCCAAGGTGACGGCACAGCTTTTGTTGTTTCTCAGGATAATGGTGACTCTGGCGTCTCATGAAGGCATGTGGTGATGATGAGACGGATGCTTTCACGTTCATTTACAAGCTAGATGCTTTCTAACGGTCTTTCTATCACCATTTTAATTACATCTCTCTCTCTCTCTCCATAATTGCACTAAATATCAGTGAATTTCCCTGTAGGGCAATTTACTTCCCACCAATATTTGTTATTGCTATTATTATGATAGAGCTAATAACAGTTGTGTATTATTAGTTTATTGCTGTTATTATGGTAAGACATAACTGTAGCTCCTATTGTTTTTATTCTGTCAGATTTTTTCTTCTTCTGGCAGAAGTCTATGAGAGATGCTTTATTGAATGCTTTAAGTTATTTTGAGTACAGGCATTTTTTTTTTTCTTTGTATTGTGATGTAATGGATTATCGGAAAAGGAGATAAAAATAGGTTGGTTTTCTCCATCAGTTGTTTATTAGATGGAGGCAGATCTTGTAGTAGACTGTAAGAACGGGGCTGATGAGAGCAGACTAGATTATTGAAGAAATCTTGTATTAACAGAGAGAAGTCTGTCGTTTCACTGAAAGATCGAGCATGATATTCTAAACTAAAATGGATTTAAAGTTGTGGAATTTGGGGAACTGATTGGGAGAATTTAAATTAGATGCCATTTTACTGAGATGGACAACAATTAAAGCAATAGTTCACCCCAAAATTGCTGAGAATTGTCTTGCGCTCAGGCCATCCAAGATTAAGATGAGTTTGTTTCTAAATGGTAACAGATTTGAAGAAATTTAGAGTTCGATCACTTGCTCACCAGTGGATCATCTGCAATGAATGGGTGCCGTCAGAATGCGAGTCCTCACAGTAATATACACAACTACAGTCCGACAATTAATGTCTTGCCGTATTTATACATAATGGTTTTCTTAATGGTTGCCGGTTTGAAACTCTGTTAAGGGAAGCCAGAAGTTGTACCTTTGTTGTTGATGACTTTACATCATGTTGACTGGTTAGTGGCTGAATGTTGCTGGGGCAAGGTCTTAAAGTCACATGACCAAATTAATGCTCACTCTTTTAAATCCACTAGTGCACTGAAATCACTATCATGTGTGAAATCATGAAAGTGGTGTCAGCATCTGTCTGTTACAGTTGTTGTAAAGCAGCAGTATTTACACACAGTATACAAGTATGGCTCGCATTGATCAGGTTGTATTTCTCCACAGCCCCTTTAACCTGTCTGTTAAATTCAGCTTGTCTTGTCTAAACATTTCCCATCAGCCGTGCCAACCTAGTGTGCCCTCCAAGTTTACTCAAGGACGAGCTAGAGAGCCAAGAGCAGAGCTGTCTCCGGCTTGGATGATATAAACCTTGTTTTTGAACATCTGTGCATTGAAATAACAATAATACAATTTCTGCCATCTTATATGTGTCATCATATATATATATATATATATATATATATATGTATATGTATATATGTATGTGTTTAGTTATGTTTTGTTTGGCAAAGCCACTCCGTTATTAACACTGTAGTTTATCATGTTAGTTATTTTCCAGAGAGATTCCAACTTTGATTCACATTACCAATGCAGTCATACGCAATGCTTGCAATCTCTCAGCTGTTTCTTTCATTTTTTGGTTCTAAGTGTGTCTACCATCCTAGTCTCAGACGAAACGCCTACAGAAGCCCACAGTGTCTGATGCATATTGCTTACCAAAATGGAAAGTACTTTCTCTTAACTGCAAAATCTAATCAGATTGATTTTCTTTACGTAATTTCTGGAAGTAAGAGAACGCAGGGTTTGTTTTTTTATCAGCATGCACAGTGTAATTTTTTTGTTAATTGATTGTGCACTTCTGCAAAACAAAACAAAAACCACATCACTGGGTTTGCCAAAGCTTGTCAGGGTGGTGGCATCAATTTAGTTTGAGGCACTTGAGGCTTCCTGACAAATCGAAATTTCCACTTGGCCTAGTGTGATTATCTGATCGCAAAGGCTATGATTTAATTAAATGTGCATAGCATGTTTTAGAGTGAAGCGTGACACTGTTTTACACGCGAGCAGCTCATCAATCCAGTGTTTTCAGTGTCTCGGAGCGATTTGGTTCAACAGTAAATGTTTTTCCACACAAAACCAATCTCTGCTTGGGCTCTGATTTTGGTCCACATAGCTCATTAAAAGAATGAATCTTGTGCCAAGCATCTTCCCAAACTTCTAATAAGGCGAGTGTAAACCAGCTGTTGTCAAAGAAGGTTTTCTGTATCCATATAAAAGCTTGATCGTTTAACATGTGAAAGTGTAGATGGCCATAAATACTACATCAGTCTAGCAATTTACAGTTGCAGTATAAAAGTAATTGTAATGGTCTTTTTACAGTGAAATATGGAAATTATCACCGATATGTTAAATTGTGTATTAAACTTAATATAAATGTGTGTATTAAATTGCACCCTGGAGCAACAAACCTGCAATACCTAGAAAAAACTTTAAACGAATCGATTTGTATTCCCAGTGACAGTTTGTTGACCATTATTTTGGACTATATTTGTGTTGTTGTTGTGTTTTTTTATCTGCAATACTTTTTCCAGTTTAAATGAAACTGTAGGCATTGTTATAACCTTGTTCTTAACTTTAGTGAGACTGCCATAAAGTAGACAAAGTTATAATGATGCTTCAATATGTTTTTTTTTTTTTTTTTTTTCTGCTCTATGGCATTTTCCCTGTTTGTCAGTATGGATTTCAGAACTGATTTTTTACCTCAAACGCTGTTTCTGTAAGGTCATAGCAGTACCTCAGCAATGCCTTGTGTGCTGTCTCTTGATGTATTTTGTTTATTCCTCTTGTTTATCCGCCCCCGAAAGATGCATAAAAAGTACTTGTGCTTGTATATCTGTCAAACAGTCTAAATAGTTGGTGCTTTACTAGAGAAAGCTGCAATGTGGACTAAACCTTGAGCGGTCAAAGGTCTGGTTCAATGGGACGGTTAGTACCATGTTAGTTGTTGGTCTTCATCTGCCATCTAGTGGTATTGCAATGTCTCTCCACAAAGCACATATATAAAACACGACATAATTGTTTGTTATTTAGTTTCTTTTTTTTTCCCATTCTGTGTCTATATAATTTTTCATAATTTTTCTTTCACACACGTGCGTGGGCTCTTTTTCCTCTCCTGATGTGACTTATATTCTCTCAGGAGATTGATGTCCCTGTCAAAATAGTGAGACATGCTCGATGTCAAGCTCAAATGTACTGTTTTGAAAATATTGCTAGTTGATGAAGGCCAATAAACGGCATATCGGCTGAACGGAGAGATGGATGAGGAGGAGAGGGGCTTCCTGAAGATCTGTCATTGTCCCGTCACATCCAGGAGAAAGAGCTATTCATCATTCACATTTATTCTCTCTCTCTCCCTCGCTCTCTCTCTCTCTCTCTCTCTCTCTCTCTCTCCTTGCTCTCTCTCTCTCTCTTTCTCTATTAAATTTTATATGTATGAATGTGTTTTGTATGAATATTATCTTGCTATAAGCAGTTCGTCCACTAGAGAGCAATGTTGTTTTAGAACAAGTTTTTTTTGTCTGTTTTTAGTTTGCAAGTTATATTTAAACATTTCTTAATTTTACTAAAATAGCATCCCTTTGTGTATAAATTGATTTACTTTTTAAATTTAAATTTAATTAAAATAGTTGTTTGATTTATTATATACATTTAATTATTTCTATAAATTATGGTTTTAATTAGGTTTATTCATTAAAGCTTATTTTTATTAATACAAAATTATTTTACTATGATGTGGTATTTTATTTTACAATGTTTCTTAAATATACATGTATGCACTATAGTAATAACAGCAAATTATGCATAATTACAAGCAGCTAACTATAAAAGAAATCTTAATCTTAACCCTAATAAGTCATACATTTTGTCAATAATTAATATCAATCAGTAGTTAACAAGGACACGTTAAAGTAGTGTCTCTTTTATATAATTAAAATGTAATTCTGTTTTGTCATTTACATCCCAACCTCATGCCTTATTCACAAATTTGGTGTTTAGTAACTGGAAAATCATGCAGTAAGCACTTCCCATAACTGTCATATCTAACTTTATTATTTATTTATTTGTTTATTTCTGTCTGCTACACCATAATGGAGTAAAAAAATGACTCGGTGTACATCAGATAGAGATCATTCACCCAAAAATGAAAATTGTCCTGAGATTGAATGAACTTAACATGACCTTTAAAGTCACTCAGTCTCACAGCAGATTAAATGGAAGATATTCATTCAATAAAAAGCCTATGGTGAACCCAGTAATAAAAATGGCATCTGTTTATTTTCTGCTCTACAAGCTGTTTGCTCAGTTCTTAACAGTTTACAGGGTTTAGCAGTGTGAGGAACATGTTTACTAGCGCTGTTTATTTTTAATTCCTGACCATTGCGCCCTCACATTTCCACCAATGCACTCCAATGTACATGATGTGTTTTCAGTGTGTGTTCTGGCTCTGTTGTTATTTTATAGTCCGTGCCTTTAATGGATTGAGGCCTTGCTCTCTCTTTCTCTTAGGACATATTGTTTCGTCACGTAATCTGAAGTTATGCAGGAGTGAAATGCCTTTGTTTTTCACTCTTTATTCCTTTAATCATGACTCCGTCGAAGGCACCATGTGATTAAAGCTCCCATTTTTGTAATTCCAGATTCCCATGATGCAGTGCTGCGTTTTAATACAGCGCCTACAAAGGGTTATGAAAGAGACGTTGGGAATAAAACCACCATGCGCATAATCAACTCTCAGGTGAGCGACGTTTGTTGTCTTCGGTTCATATCGGTAGTACTGTGACTTTCTGTGACTCATAATTGAAGCAGATCTCATTTGGACACCCTTTGGCTCGGCTGTGTGTGTTTTCAGCTAGATCTGAGTCATCATGTCCTAGTGGACACATGCTCAAACACACACGATGCAGAACGGAGACTGCTCTGTGGGATGCACGGTGTCCTTTGTCACATTTAATGTTTTGTTTAATGTGTTTTTGTGATGTGATGTGATATGTAAATTATGTTGAAGGGAAGCTATTCTAATTTCATTGTATGTGTGTATAATGATAATAAAAGGTATTCATTCATTTCAGAGTATCGTCTGAAAAGGACCTTTTACTCACCTGCATGCAATTGCAAACTGCATGACTGTCTTTGTTTCTGTGGACCACAAAAGTAGTTGTTCTGAAGATTGTGACCATGGGTGACCTTTAGCTCTTGAGTCAGGGAGGACAATGTTTATATGGTTTAAATGGTGGTCAAAATAAATGGTAGTTTAAATCACAATGCTGCGTGAACTTCAAGCCAATCAGCATGTTAGCGCTTAAGTCCCGCCCCTGAAAGTTCCCGAACTTTGAAAAAGTACCACCTCGCCAGCAGGGACTTTCTGAGGGGCATTTTGTTACCCTGAACTTTATTTGGATCCTGGTTCCTTGCCGTGGAAACGCACAGAGTACCAGCCCAAAGTCCCTAGTTCCTGCGGTGGAAACACTGCTTTTGATACCACAACAAAAACTACTAGCCTAAGGAAGTTCAGACATGATTAAAGATAAGTGAACAGCCAGTAAAAGAATAAGAACAAATAAACAAATTACATGCACGGAGAAATAGAATAGAACAAAGTTACAAATAAAATGAGGTCGTAGTATTCAGGTACAGAAATGTAGTAATTTATATGAAAAACTCAATGTGTGACTTCAGGAGATCGGTTGGCTATGAGAGGGCTAGAGTGTGCTGCTGCCCTCCTGAGCTCAACCATACTACAGCTGTTTCTAAAGTAAATCTGCAGTGACTAATGGAAATGCATCGAGCACTAATTGGGATTTAATTGCCTTTTAATTTTACATTATGTGAATAGTTCTGGTCAGTGCTATGTAAATGTATGATATGCAAAATATCCAGGCTACCTTCCAGAAAGAGAAGCAATTGCTACAAATAGCCAATAAAAAAGGTAGTAGTCATAGTCGTAGTATATTAAACAAACCAAAAATGAAGTGGTAGCCTGTATTGAAGTTAATATAATTAATGTAGCCTGTATATATTGTTTTGTTTTTAGCAGTTCCCCATTCACTGATGTTTACTCCCGAGTTGTTCTGAGAATCGATGTGGCTTTTTCAAAAACTTGTAACATTCTAATCAACATTCAAACAAAATAAATACTACATTAATGTCTATTCTTAGATGACGTTCTGTGTATGAATGTAGAACCTGCCAATCAACATTAGTGTGCCACCTCAAGCTGAATTATGCAAGGACACTAGATTTCTGCCAGAAGTACAGTAATTCCTACAGTCTACAGTGTGATCCAGAATCTGGAATTTATGTTCAGGAGTTGCTACTGTACGCAGCATGTTCACTTTCAGTGTGAACAGATTCTCTTCATGGAAAGCATTGTGCCTGGTTAGAAGGATGGTTCACCCAAACCTTTTAATTCTGTCATCTGTCGTTCCAAACCTGTCAGACCTTTGTTCTTCTTTGGAACACAAATTAAGATAATTTTGAGTAAATCCTAGAGCTTTCTGACCCTGCATAGATGGCAATGCAACTACCACATTCAAGGCCCAGAAAGGTGATAAGGACATCTTTAGAATTTGTGTTCCTAAGATGAACGAAGGACTTTTTTTGGGTGAACCATCCCTTTGTTAAAGTCCATGATGCTGTTGTATGTTTCTTGGCTAACCAAGGAGTTGTTTGCACTTGACTTGGAAGGACCTCCGTTTTGGGTTTTCCTTTTCCTTTTGTTTGTCTACTAAGTATAGCCCGTTATCTGTTTTGTTTGCAGATCCTAGTGAATCCCAAGCACCAGTTCAACACAAGCTCACTGTATAAGAATATAACACTAGTGGCGTGGGATCCTGCTCCATACACCCTCAACCTGCACAAAGTGAGTACTACAGTAACCATGCAAAACATATTAAACACACCTACAACAATGTTTATATGTATATACAAAAAAAAGTTCATTAGTTATGAACAACAATGTAACATTTAAAGTATATTCTGATGTCTTAAAAGCAATCACAACTCAAGAAATTCTCCTTGCACATTCAGAGAGCAGGTGACATTGTACTTTTGCAATTCAGATGAGAGCATACTTGTGAGTGTGTGAAGACGCCATGCACAAAGGTTACACTGATTTGTCTGGTCTGAGTGCGTCTGCTCAGACACCGCTGTGAATCGTAAACCACAACGGCAGGGGTTTGGAGAGCAGATTACTATAAATGCTTTCCACCTGTCCTTTTGTTTCTCTTGACAAGAAGGTCAATAAGTTGACAAGGAAGGTCAATAGGAACATTTCTGTGCAGATGCAAGGCCAGCAGTTAATCATGTACAGTCAATTTAAATGTCAGTTTTCATCCCGTCATCACACGTGTGCTCTTTTATTCTCCTTGTCAGCTCAAGAATACAACAGTATGTCTCAAAGCACATGAATGATGCTGTGGCGCATTTTGAGAACGATGTGCATACAGCGAACACGATGAACCTGTTGAATATTTGTGTACAACTGTTACGGGTCCCTGGCTTGGAACTTGTAAACAGATCAAAAGTGTGCAAACTTCTGTGGCTTTCCTCAAGCTGAACTTGGTAACATGTCTTTATTAACATCAGTGCAACAGCATAATGATGCAATCTCTTTCAATATTTTCACAGTTAGCCTATTAAGTCCAGTCCAGTGTTTCATGTGACTAAAAATAGATTTGTACCATTATTTTTTTATCATTTCACAACAATAAAGTTTTCAAATGCTTGTTTCTTGAGTGTCATGAATCTAATCATAGCTTCTGTGTACATACACTATCAACAGAGCTGAGTAGTAACTGATCATACAAATAATCTGGATCATGTAATCAGATTCCAAAAATTTAGTTTTTTGGAAGACTTTTTTTACATTCAAACACAAAAGCACAAATTAATGTTATTTATTATTTAGCATGTAATTCAGGCATTCCCAAACTTTTGTGTCGGCTAAACCTTTACCTAATACATTTACTTGAAGTGGCACTGAGATTTTTAGATAAATATTTTAATAATTCTCACATTTGCGTGTTCACGTTCTTTGAAGGTGGTTTAATGGTCACATGACATGCAGAAAAAAAAAATAATAATAATAATTTTGTACTAAGCATTTAGTTTTAATTTTAAAATGAATCATTTATTAAAATGTATGATATCTTAATGTATTCAAATGATTTATTTTAAGTTTGCATTAAGATTTCCTTGTTTTGTATTTTATATCATTGTGGTACTATATTATCTTATCCAAATCAAGTTAGGTTTAAAACAAGTTAGGTAAGAAGTAATCAAAAAAAAAAAAAATCTTATATTACCTAAAATGTGTATTGTAATGGATTGTTACTAACTACAATTTTTGTCGTGTAATTTGTCAATCAGTAACTGTTTACAATTTGTAAGTAATCTACCCCGCTCTGCTCATCAGTATGACACCAAGTACACTTTATAAAGTTCTTGGTTGTCCTTTTTTTTCTTCATTTTCTCTGTGAGCGCTTTAACCATTTACAATTGAACTATTAAACTAACAAATACTTTTTTCCCTAACCCTGACAGGAAACTTTGTGCATTTTTACTTTCTCAAAAAAACTCATTCTGTATGATTTATAAGCATTTTGAAAAATGGGGACATGGGTTATGTCCTCGTAAGTCACCCTCTCCTTGTAATGCCTGTGTCATTATACAGAGTTCTGTCCTGATATGTCACAAAAACATAAGCATATATATATATAAATAAATGCTCTCTATCTCACACACACACACACACACACAGTGGGTATGGAAAATAATCCCCACTTCATAATCCCCTGGTTGAAATGAAACCAGATTAGGAAGATCTTTGAGTCATTTTGCTCATGTAGTTGTTTTTTTGTTTTTGTAGTGGTACTCAAATCCAGACTACAACCTGTTTGCTCCATATGTGGAGTACAGGATGCTCTTCCCTGCTCAGCCTTTCTACATCCTGCACCCAAAATACATCTGGCAGTTATGGGACGTGATTCAGGGAAACCATCTGGAGAACATTCAGCCCAATCCACCCTCCTCAGGGTTCATTGGTAAGAGACACACTCTCTCACAGTCTATGCTACCGGTTCAAAACTCAAAGGTGCGATTTCTCTGGCACAAACAATAATATGTCAAATTGCAACAATGACTCTCTCCTTATTTATTTTATTTTTTTAAACCACTTTCACATCCCAATCCAAACTCTTATTAGTAGTTGAGGTGAAACTGTCAATCGATCAATCCCAGTCAGACAGCTCAAACAGATTGCAATTATTTTTGGTGATTACCCACTTGTTACTGTCTCCCAAGAAATTGGCTGTACTTTCAAGAGTCTGTTCTTGAAGACAGCACAAATGTTTTATTAGCCTCTCAATTGTTTCATGTTTGTCATCAAGTCAGCACCACTATTAATGTTAGTGGTTACTTGAGAAGAAGAAACCACAAATGGAAAGATTTTTTCACTTCAAATTTCTACTCCTGTATTTGTCCTTTTGGTTTCTGAACTAAAATATAAAGCTCACAAATTTGCTCTTGTGGCTTTTAGAAATGTGATTTAATGTGATTTAATGTTGATTATGATTGGAGAAGTCCAGGGGCCTGTTTCACTAAGGAGGTTCAACCAACCCTGAGTTTAAACTTGACTTACCCTGAGATGGGAAACTCTGAGTTTTCGGTTACAGAACAGCTGAAATGAGTTGGTTCCATCAACTCTAAATTAACTGACTGACTCTGAGTTAAGCACATGCACCACAACTGTAAAAAGCCATTATCAATGGAGCACCGATATTATGATTCACCATAGCAACAGTTCCCGCCAAAAAGCCGTCTGAATACTTCAGACTCAATACAAATGTAATTCTTCTCAGTATTGTAATATCACAACTACATGTATTCACTTTTCTCAAAAGACTTGAGCTTGGCTGATACAATTCAGCACGACACTGCCTCAGACTCACTAAGTAATTGCATGTAGCTACAGATCTTGTTGAACAATAGATATCCAGTCATATTGCAGACACATAAATACCCTCCTCATAGATATAGTCTGTTTCTATGGTGATGACTATGGAAGCGTCATGTGGCTGCTTCCTTTGTGCATTTTCTAGTTCTAAAGTTTTTTTTTTTTTTTTTTATTTATTGGAGGAAGAGCCATTGAACGGTCGCCCTATGCTTAGCCCAGGACACTGTTCATGCATTAAATCAGCCTTTCATTTTTATATGTGTTCCACATCCGCAAAGTGGTTGGAGTGAATAAATAATGGTGCTATTGAGAACACAAATCAACAAGATGACCACTCATATCACATCAAACTTGAAATGACTTGAAAACATCATCCAAACAGCACTAACACTGATATAACTGAATACTGTATGTATTGAAAAATGTATATTTCTGGCATCACATAATGCTGCCTAGGTTCTTTGGAACTAGTTGTAGTTACATTCGGGTTTAATATTGAAAATGTGACCCTGATCTTTTGTTATAAGACACTTTTCACAATCATTTAAGGCTGTTTATTCGATTCAATTCAAGTTTATTTGTATAGCGCTTTTTACAATACGAATCGTTACAAAGCAACTTTACAGAAAATTGTTTC
This sequence comes from Carassius auratus, assembly GCF_003368295.1. Classification (NCBI taxonomy): domain Eukaryota; kingdom Metazoa; phylum Chordata; class Actinopteri; order Cypriniformes; family Cyprinidae; genus Carassius; species Carassius auratus. Next base: position 26,654,936 of record NC_039276.1, read on the forward strand.
TACAATATTTAGTAGTAGCTTAAGGTAGTGACTGTCAGTTTGTGCACGTTTAACAGGATTTTTTTTTTTTTTTTTTTGAAAAAATTAATACAAGATGTAGTCAGCTAGATGATGAACATTATTAATATATTGATTAATAAATGTTATATGATGCAGTCACACTTGTAGCAATAATTGTTAGTTCAGTTTGTTGATTCAGGGTCAGCATCATCTGGGGTCCTCTGAGGGTCAGCATCATCTCTTCTCAGGTGTTCTGGATCCAGACTGGAGCTTGTGTAAATCCTAGTTACATCCCGTGGCAAAACATAGAAACAAAATAGAGACATCATTAGCATAGCTGCTGTTCCAACAAACTAAAATTAGTTTAACCCAAGCTAATGAATAAAAAAGCACCTTTGATCAGATGCAACTACACTCACAATTTAAGAGATACATTATTTGAATGCTTGGTGAAAGAGATGTGTTTTTAATCTAGATTTAAACAGAGAGAGTGTGTCTGAACCCCGAACATTATCAGGAAGGCTATTCCAGAGTTTGGGAGCCAAATGTGAGAAGGCTCTACCTCCTTTAGTGGACTTTGCTATCCTAGGAACTACCAAAAGTCCAGTGTTTTGTGACCTTAGGGTGTGTGATGGGTTGTAACGTGGTAGAAGTCTAGTTAGGTACGCTGGAGCTAAACCATTTAGGGCCTTATAGGTAAGTAATGATAATTTGTAACTGATACAGAACTTAATAGGTAGCCAGTGCAGAGACTGTAAAATTGGGGTAATATGATCATATTTTCTTGACCTCGTAAGGACTCTAGCTGCTGCATTTTGGACGACCTGTAGCTTGTTTATTGACGAAGCAGGATAACCACCTACAAGTGCATTACAATAGTCCAGTCTAGAGGTCATGAATGCATGAACTAGCTTTTCTGCATCAGAAACAGATAACATGTTTCGTAGCTTGGCAATGTTTCTAAGGTGGAAGAATGCAGTTTTTGTAACATTGGAAATATGATTTTCAAAAGACAAATTGCTGTCTAATATAACACCCAGATTTCTGACTGTAGAGGAAGTAACAGTACATCCGTCTAGTTGCAGATTGTAATCTACAAGATTCTGTGTAGTGTTTTTTGGTCCAATAATTAATATCTCTGTCTCTAATCCGAATTTAATTGGAGAAAATTATTTGTCATCCAATCTTTTACATTTTTAACACACTCTGTTAGCTTAGATAATTTAGAAGTTTCATCTGGTCTCGTTGAGATATATAGCGGAGTATCATCAGCATAACAGTGGAAGCTAATTCCGTATTTTCTAATAATATTACCAAGGGGCAACATGTAAATTGAAAATAGAAGGGGACCTAGGACGGATCCTTGTGGCACTCCATATTTTACTGATGATAAATGAGATGACACCCCATTCAAGTAAACAAAATTTTTCCTCCCCCATTTATAAAAATCACAAACTTTGTTTTGTACTTGTGGTTCTCATTACTCGTTGCCTTCTGAGAGCAATCTGTGGTTCAATATTCAGAGATTGAGCTGCATTTATAATTGAACAACAAAATGGCACAACAAATCGACTGACAAATATCCAGTTTGTAATGTCATAACAATTACAGATCATTTCTGGGTAATATCTTTTTGACTATTACAAATAAGCAGATACTTTAATGCAGGAATGGTCTCATTGCCCTCTTAGGGTTTGGCACTTTATACACAGTTCTTTCAGTATCAGGGAGATGGGAGCGTGAGATGTTGAGGAGTTTACACAGTGTGATTGTGTCCTTAGATAAACTATTAAGGAATATACAACCCAAGGCATGCATTCAGCGCATTTCAAAAGCAGAAGTCAGTTCTCTGTGAATTCATCAGTTTGGATCGAAAGTGAAATGTTCATCTGTTTTATGTATAGGATGTCTGGTCTTTTGTGATGAAGGTTCCCACTGTGGAAGTTCTTTACTATATTGCGTAGTCGCTGAAACACTATCGTTGTCACAGATGTGAATTGATCTGGATCAGTGTGTCCTATACATCATTGATATGGGCCCAGACAGCAATATAATTTATCATATGAAACATAACTAATAGGAATGGAACAATTTGAGGTATGATGGAACAGATAATGGTGTTCTTTCTTTGGTATTGGTAAAAGGTATTTTTTTTTTCTCTGAAAAATGTTCCCATGTTTTTGAAACAAGTCTTTTATGCTCACCAAGGCTGTGGCTATTTGAACAGAAAATACAGAAAAACAGTAATGTTGTGAAATATTACTACAAACTCAATAACGGTTTTCTTTTTTAAAAATGTAATTTATTCACTTGATGGAAAAGTAGAATTTTTAGAGGATTTTTAGAGAATTCCATTAAAGAAAGTAAAATTGAAATATTTTGTAACCACATAAAATTGTCAATACTGTAATATTTGTTCAATTGAATGTGCCCTTCCTTACAGAATAAAAGCCTTAAACCTTACTGATCCCAAACTGTAGTATATGCTTGTGTACATCTTAAAGGGAATGCAATTTTTTTGATGTACTTTGTAAATATATTAGCAACATTTAACCATTTTAGGACAGTTTTTTAATAAAACAACAATTTCTATTTTATGGATGTGTTTGGCAGAAAATGAAATTAATCTGTGTTGATGCAGCCTTGTCACATGGAACGATGTGCTTACACTAATGTAATATCTCGCAGTGTACATTTAGGGTTCTTCTTGTTCAATCTTGTTTTGTAGTCTTGTTCAGTGTTTTTTTTTTTTTAACAGCAAAGTGAGAGCACTCAAGGTTCTTCATGCACAGCAAAAGACCTGACTACTTGGCAATGAAATGCTTTTTCATGTTTTGAAATGTTTTTGTTTTTGATTAACAATGAAGTATTACAGCTGTAAAAGAAGCCCAGGAAAATAAAAAGTTGAATGCGACTGAAAAGCTACATTCAGCACAACGAAGCAGGCTCGACATCACGGCTGCTGGGAGGGGTCAGTTTAGGTGGTGACCTCTGGAGGGTTGGTCCTCTCTGAGACAGGGGTGCTGCAGTCGTGTTTGTGGATGCCGGTGGAGATCGGAGCGGTGCAGGCAACCGTGTTACTGAGGACTCTACGGTTGAGCTGGATAACTGTGGTCTTGGAGGGCATGGAGGAGTGACCGTTCTGCATCAAGTGCCTCTGACAGCAGAACAGGACGCAGAAACACCTGTAGAACTTTTGGACACAAAGAAGAGAGAAGAGATCGTTGAGACCTGAGAAATATTTTCAGTACGGTCTCAAAAACATGAATGCTTTTCAAACTAAGCACTGCAGATTTGAACCACAACAAGATTAAAAAAGAAAACTATATTAATATATTACTATATTATATTACTATATTTAAAATTTGCAAGACCAACTTCAACACGAGCTAAATATGTGTATAGAACTTTCTTGCTCCTTTGAGAGGATTCCTTTCTCTCTAGTGTTGGTAGATGCCACTGTACCTTTACAAAGCAAAATATGACTTAAAATATTTCAGACTGACATCAACATCTGGGTCCATATATTCCTTTGCTGTAAACATACAGGTTATTCTGTTTAATCTGAATAATCTTGTAGGTTTTGTCGGAGTTAAATTGATTGCATGGTAATGACACTTTACAAGCCTCATTTTCTCATCTGTTTAATCACATCACAGGTGATTCTGTAATGGTCCTTTTGTCTGCTTGTTCTCACATTTTCTCATTCATTGACACTGAGTTTTTTCAGGGATTGACTGATATGACCTTTCCCTTGAGTTTAAGAGTCATTTGCTGTTGAATCAGACCACACAGCTCTCTCTATTATTGTATGCAACCTGCATGGTCATATCAGTTTTTTTTTTCTCAATATTTTAGGGCAAACAGTCTGTCTTTCTCCCATCACATTTATTTCAGACCATTTAATTCAGAGGTTTTATGCTATTGTGACCATTAATGGAATTGCACATGTTAAATTATTTTAATTCTAAATTAAGGTTGTCAATAGATTAACATTTTTAATTGGATTAATCACACCCTTATTATCACGAAATTAAACATGTACCATTTAGTTTTTTTTTTTTTTTTGATAATTTTTGTGATCATTTGCTATATCCCTTACAGTAAGAAGATTGAAGGGTGATTCTTACACAACTGTATTTTCTGACATCTTATTTTAAGATAAATTAAGAGGTCTTAAAAAAGGACACTTGGAGACTCCAGAAGGACACCAAAGATCTAAGTGATATAAGGAGCCCATTTAACTGATTCATTTGTGCACATCAAAACACACACACACACATATATATATATATATATATATATATATATATATATATATATATATATATATATATATATATATATATATATATAACTCATAAATTGTTTCCATGCTCACAAATCCATTAGTTGGAGCAACTTACAAATGTGTTTGTTACAAATTAAGTTCTTCTAACTCATTGTAGTTTGATGGTTGAACATCATTTGATTAAAAGTTGTCATAACTCAAAACAATTGATGCAAACTTGTTAATTTATTTATTGCACTAACAATTTATTTTTTTATTTTTTTGGACCAAATAGTGGCCTTTTTTTTTTTTCTCATCACTGTGATAAATCCTTTAAAGTGAACAGGATTTAGAACCGAACAGGACAGAAATATATAAATGGCCTATAAACCAAACAAATGTATAGTATCCTTCATTATAAACATTTATTGTCAATTCCAAGCCTAAAAAAAATATTTATAGCAAAGATGAAACTACAGCATGTGGGAAATGCGCTATAAAATCTACATTTGCATGACGTTGATTGCATTACTTTGCTTTGGCATTACACAGCATGGTCCAGATGATTACATGCAATTTATATTCTAGAAAATATGGTGTACATATTAGGATTATAATCGATATTAATTAATATTTAACAAATATTTAATTCAATTACGAGTATATAACTTATTTATTGAAATACTACTTTATTGAAACTTTTTTTTTCTTCTCCCCTGAACCCTAATCTGATGTACTCTTCTGTCACTGTGTGTGGGCTGCCTTGTTCATGTCATCTTCTGTGTGTGTTTCAGGCATCCTGCTGATGATGTCCTTGTGTGAAGAGGTTCACGTGTACGAGTACATTCCTTCGCTGCGACAGACGGACCTGTGCCACTATCACGAGCGTTACTACGATGCCGCCTGCACTCTGGGTGCATACCATCCCCTGCTCTATGAGAAAAAGCTCATCCAGCGAATGAACGTCGGCTCCGAGGACGATCTCAAACGGAAAGGCAGAGTCACGCTCCCCGGATTCAAGAACGTCCACTGCGAGCCCTGAACAGAAGGATGCAGTAACAGTCTTTGTGAAGCAGAAGTGATCTGCAGACTGATGCAGGAGCGCACCGAGACGGTTCAGAACGGACTATAGATGGTGCTCTGCGGGACACAACCTTCTGCTGTAGTTCACTCAGAAATGCATTTCCTGAGCCTAAGCTTAAAGATGGTCACAACAGCAATAGATACGTCATAAGAAAAGCTTTTTAGGTTTGTGGATGTTTGTGGTGGTAAAAGCCATCAAAAACTGTGTTTTTTATTTTATAATTTTTAACAGAACTCTGTTTTTCACAGGGTTTAAAGTATTAGCAGTCATAAACACTGAAAGTTACACTGTCGGGGGGGAAAAAGCAATCACATAAATACATTTTAGCACAAAGACTAGATTCATACTCGGTCTTAAAATGAGCTTTATTAATCTGTCTAAAGATTTTTTTTTCCTGCATACTGACAGATTTAAAGCTTATAACACCATAATGTTGTGATTTATATTTTATTTATTTTTTAGGTGTAATTTTCTGCTGTGATACATTATGCCACACTCATCTGCCTCTTCCAGAATGTCTCGGTGAACTAGTGGCAAATGAATCAATAGTTTTTTTCCTACTCTGTGTAGATGATCCTTCAAAAGCAGAGTGCTTACATGCACCTGTTATTGAATGTTGTTTATTTAATTCTCTTCTAGTAATTTTATACCTTGAAAAACTTGTCAAGACAGGTAGTTTACTGAAAAAAATAGGATTTTAATTGTGTGTACTATGGACTCATGCAGCACTGTAAATCTTATTCGGGACTTTAAGGCTGTTGGCAATATCACAAGTACAGTGGTGGTATATTATGTATTAAATATAAACCAAGGTTTTAATGTCTTGTCCGTAAAATCAAGAGTTTTCTTGACTCCAGCTGGAGTATTTAAAAGCGAATGAATTACCAGTGCATCTTTGCGTCATCTTCTCTTAAACGTAGAGTTGTTCGTTTAAAGCGATTTTCTACAGGAGGTAAAACTTGAAGGTTTGTTATTTAGCTGCGTGCATTGTTTCAATGTGTGCCGTCTGAATTAAGATACACTTTCGCAGGCTGATTTTTCTGTATATCTGGTGAGAAGAGATAACGTCTGTTTTAATCGCTGTTGTATATTGTAGAAGTAAAACTAGTAATTGATTTCACTCAGGAGCTCATGATACTCTGAAGCTGCGGCTCTCACCATGAAAGATTTCATCTTCCTTCTAGTACGATGATAAGCAGAGATTTGTCAAGCTAATATTCGACCTTTACTCTGTCCTATTTCCTCATGTTGGGGGATTGTAGATGTAGGAAAACCGAAGAATATTGTTGTTGTTGTTTTTTACAGTGGAATACAAAATGAGGTTTGGATGTAAACTCTTCTCAGTATGACTCATTGTTGGGCTGGCCGTGGTTGCCTCCAGTCTGTGACAGTTTGATTATTAAATAGTGTTTTTTAATCAACAGGGCAATGGTAATTAAATGACAGTGGGAGAGCATATAAACTTGCATACCACTGAAACGTTTGGGGTCATTCCCCTTTTTTGTTTTTAAAAATAATTTTCTCCTATGGTCACCAGGGCTGCATTTATTTGCTCAGAAATACAGTAATACTGTGAAACAGTATCACAAATTAAAATAAGTGTTTTTCGATTTTATTATATTTTAAAATGTAATTTTTTCCCCCTTCATTTGCACAGCTGAGTTTTAGCATTGTTGCCCCAAACATCAGTGTCACATGATCCTTCAGAAATCATTCTAACGTGCTGATTTGGGGTTCGAATAAACATTTCTTATCAGTATTTAAAACCGCTGTGCTGCTGAATATTTTTCGCAGAAACCATGATGGGATTCTTTGAATAGAATGTTCAAAAGAATGTCATTTATTTGAAATGGATTTATTCATGTTTTTACTGTGACTTGATCAACTGAATGCATCCTTGCTGATAATAAGTATTAGTTTCTAAAGAAAAATAAAATAAAAATTGAACGGCAATGTATGCCAACCTTCAGGCCATGGCTTTGCCTGACAGTTGTTTGTCATTGTGATGGCCAAATGTCATGTGAAACTATGGAGGGACTAAACCTGTCTGCTACTTTCTCTTTAGTCTTTTTCACGCTCTACGATCAGAGACGGAGTTGTGTGTCCTTCCTCTGTGAATGTCTCTTCCTAAGCCTTTAACACGAGGTGTTTTAGCAGCATAAACGCTTGTCCCTGTTTCTCACTGACGAGACATGGTGACTGGAGACATGGCTGTTTTAAGAGTATTATTTCAAGTGTTCACTGTAAAAAAACAATATATATGTATTAATGTGTTGGGTGATATGACTACTTTCAGGGATTGGGGGCGGGGGATGTACATTACAGTGCTTGTTAGTATTCATGGTGTTAACTTTACAGTTCTAGAAATGTTAGGATTTAGCCCAGGGTGTCAAACTCAGCTCCTGGATCGCCACAGTCCTGCCGAGCTTGGCTCCAACCTGCTCCAACACCCCAATCTTTAGTTTAAATGATTTTAAAGAACTTGATTAAATTACAGAGTCGGAGCTAAACTTAGGGCTATGACCCTCAGGGAACAGGTTTGACACTCCTGATTGAGCCTATAATGGGAAATGTGAGTGGAGTCTCTAGGTTTAGGTCTGTTTTGAGTATATGACCTTTGAAAAGAGGAAACCGAGGTGATTTCATTGGCGAACTTCAATGCTGTGTGGTGGATGTGCATGGTACAATTCAGACTGTGCCAAATGTGCTTATTTACTGTGTGTGTGTGTGTGAGAGAGAGAGTGAGATAATGTTTGTATGGTAGTCAATTTGTGTATCTGTGCCAATATTCCTTGCCACATCTTTTGAAAGTATTTTCCTTTCCCTTCTATACCTTACATTTTCTCATTACTGTATATACATTTAACAAATTTTCTTTAAATGTCAGTTATTTGTCCGTTGCTTACTGTATGTAAATTCTGCACCACACATCCCTTTATCTGTTTTTCCCCTGCTAATGTTATGTCTGTGAAAAAGTATTTATCTTTAGATTGTAAATATTTGCGATTGTCTATTACAGGCCAGTTCCCTTTCAAAAGCAATGGGATGCTTTAAAATGTTTATTTCTCCATATGCTAATATACATTTGTCATTGAATCAATTTTTCAAACCACTTCATGTTAAAATAGTCTTTTGACCATTGTTTGTATAATAAAACCTTCACCTTTACTTGATCCAGTAACCCTTAACCTGCCAAATTCTCTTTTTCAAGTCTCTTTTTTTGTTGTTGTTGTTGTTGTTTGATTAAAATGTATAATAATAATAATAATTTAGACATGTATCTGTAAGATACCAGAGAATTATATTTATATATATTTTTCATAGATTGGTTATCAGCTAAACCAGTGGTTCACTTTCAAGGGAACTTCAAACTGCGTCCTCTAAGCGGCGCGATGGGGAATGCCTCGTCGTGACCCGTGTCTGAAGCATACAATAAAAAAACACCAACGAGTTTGCTAGCGACAGCCTCTGACGTCACTACCGGCGACTAGAAACAGGCACGTCATTCTCTTCTTCATCTTCACTGACTGTTCTGTTTGAAGCATGCATCTGTGTTATTTGACAGCCGATGACACACAATCTTTGCATCATTTGTTTGGGTGAAGAGCACGCACGCAATGTCTTTGAGAAGGCAATCTCCGTGCATTGTGAGTGTTTTTTTTTTTTTATGAAAAAGCTCCACTCTCTTTCGTCTCTTTTTCCGAGGGGAAAAAGGCAGCCATCTGCTCTCCGTGGTTCAGGACCCACTGCTGCTGAGGCACGGAGGAGAATGAGCTCAGGAGAATACAGGTGGGTCTGTCTGAATGTTTTAGAGAGGGACTTTCCCTTTCGCACTCGTAATGGACGAGAGAGAGCATCGCTTCCCTCAACATGAGTGGCTATTTGGGCGATTCTCGTGGTAGTTTAGCAGCCCTCCCCTTTTCCAAAAAGGGTTGCCTATGAGGGCGGTACTCTGAATTCGGAGTTCTCCTCTTATATGAGACTGAGTTCTCTGTTTTTTTTCCCAGAGCGCTCCAGCATTATTTCCACAGATCGAGTTGATGACTCTCAATCATGCTGTTTTGAGATGCACTATTCCATCTATGAGCTGCTCTATCACAGTGTCACGAGAGTCCCTCCTTCAAGACCAGTACTTGATAATCCATGCTATGGTAAGTGTGCACATTAAGTCTTTGCACACTTTCTTAAATACACACTGTGGTAAGTTAGCATGCTAGTATTCTGCGTTCTTTCTAAAATCCTATATGGTGAAGGCTTCGCGCGGTTGCTTCGTACCCTTTCTTGAGTTGGTAAAAGCCCCAATCATCTTGGGCACCACTCCACCTATGTATCCCCAGATACCTTTCTAAACAGGGTGTTGCTACTAGAGAACTGTTGAGACAGCTCTTTCAGCAAGCTTATGCGTAAGCTAGCGGTAGCCCCCGTGTGACAGGCAAGGCTTGGTATAAAATGCTAGGTTCTAGGCTGTATCCCTTTAAAGGAATCTTTCCTGATTCCAAGCCTTCAGCTCTACCCCGGGCCGAAGCCCTAATGATTAAAGGGATACTCCACCGTGTTTTCATATTAAACTATGTTTTTTCCCTTACCTAAGACGAGTTGATACATACCTCTCTCGTCTCAGTGTGTGCACTCGATCGCTTTGGCGCGCGATGACACTTTGAAAGCACTTAGCTTAGCCCATTCATTCAATATGGGCCAAGCAGAGAAGCTACCAAACACCTCCACGTTTTCCCTATTTAAAAACAGTTACTCGCGTAGTGTAACTCGACCTAGGACGGTAACCCAAAACAAAACGTTGTGCTTTTCTAAGCGTGTAAAATGGATAACTATATTGTGTGGCGGAATACCATGGCAAGTGCTTGTAAGCACTTCGTCTTGGCGCAGTAATATCTTCACTAGAGGGAGCGGGGGCCGGTGAGAGGATTTTTCACGAGTGAAGATATTACTGCGCCAAGACTGTATTTAAATAGGGAAAACGTGGAGGTGTTTGGTAGCATCTCTGCTTGGCCCATATTGAATGAATGGGCTAAGCTAAGTGCTCACCGCGCGCCAAAGCGATCGAGTGCACGCACTGAGACGAGAGAGGTATGTATCAACTCGTCTTAGGTAAGGGAAAAACATAGTTTAATATGAAAACACGGTTGAGTATCCCTTTAAGTTGAAGTGAATAACGTGTTCTCCCTGTGCCTGTTTATAGTTGCGCCGATAGTGACGTCAGAGGCTGTCGCCGGCCAACTCGTTGGTGTTTTTCAATGTATGCTTCAGAGACTGGTCACAATGATGTGTTCCCCATAGCGCCCCCTAGAGGATGCAGTGTCTCGTTACCTACTCAAGGAACCATGGTTACATTCGTAACCGGAGATGTTCTCAACTAGGATGCCTCCCCAATTGCAGTGTTTTATTAATAAACTATTAATATTGTTTACACTTTGAGTGTGATTACACAAATACTTAGTAGTATTAACTACATTTACATATTTAGGGTGAGTATTGGGGCTTGGTTTATTAAAGTTGCTTGTATATTGAGCATAATCTGCTGTCATTATTATAGTAAATATCATCAAATAAACATTTAGATGTAAACTGACATTGCATTTCTTTTCCCATCTCAATAACTGTTGTTTTGGATAAAAGAACAGTTTTTGAAACTAAAAAAAATCAGAACGATTATTAATTACGTCGTTAATTGAATATAAAAAATACTCCAGATTTAAAGAAGTTTGAAAATGATGAGCTTGGTCATAATTATAGGAGAAAATGTTATACATGCACATCAACCTTAGTAAGCATATGAAATGTATATGGATTAGTTTGTGCCCTTACCTGTTTGTTCATCAGGATGTATATGAGTGGGTTGATGACCGTGCTGCTCTTGGCGAGGAGAGAGGGCACCACGCTGGCCACCGGTGAGATGATTCCTGGCCGCCCAAATGTAGCCATCATGGCCACGACCCCGTACGGCATCCAGCACAGAAGGTAACACACCACCGTGGTGATAACCATGAACAAAACATGGTATTCCCGTTTCCGCGCTGCTGTCTTGCGTATCTTCCCTACCTGAGACAGAGACACGGGGATGATTACTGCATGTGAGGTATCAAGAAAAATATGTCCATTGTACAAATGGTGTTTAAGCAATAACTTGTTTAAAAAGGCTATTGACTTCAGGATGATGGCCTACAAAAAGCCACAATTTCACAGTTTAGAATGTTCAACAACCAAGCATTTGAGAGCCCTGTGATATAAGACAAAAATTCTAAAGATAAACAGTTTATCTGCAATAATGTTCACAGATGAAATGACAAAAAAAGACAATTAAGCAACTATTAACATATGCTTTACCAATGATTTTTTTTTTTTTTTTTTTTTTGAGGTTGCACAGCATGGGAAAAAAATTTGTGAGCTATAACATTATTATTTGATTTGAGTTGCCAGACAGTATCATCATTGTGTTTTCATCCATCCGTAATGATAAGAAACTATAACCTTACGTTTATGAAGGCATGTGATTGTCCTTTTTGAATTGTGTGGATGCGAAGGTACGTGTTTATTTGTCTTTGACACTTTTACTTCATGAGGACCCTTCATGAAATGAGACCTGGTCCTGGTTCATATATAGGAGTATTTTTGAATGACATTTTATAATAATCAGTTGATTAATGCCTTTCAGAGAGGACAAAGTGACAGTCTGTAATTATCTCAGAGCTCAGTCATCAATGAATCTAGGCTAACTGCTCTCCTCCTCCTCTCATTGTTATTACCTGTCTTGTTTACACTCGCAGACACTCACACACCTATAGAAATCCTAGTACTGTCAACTGTAATTACACATGCTTTGTGTAATTGTGGAACTAGGACACATGACATGCAGGTAAATAAACATATATATAGTTTCAGGGTATAGACGGTTTCATCGAATGCACGCGCATTGCCATGGTCACGCCTCTGGCCCTAAGTTAACTTCCGGTCTGTGTTTGTTTATCGACTCACTGTATATAACCATTAGAATTATAATATATTATTGTAATTATATTATAATTATATAATATTATATAGTCATTATATATGGATCAGTGGTCTCACTAGTAATATGGTGCAGACTGCAAACGCAGTTAAAGTTAAGGTGATGATTAGACTGAAGTTGGGCTCAGCTTGTTGTGCTGTGGGATGCAACTTGACATCTGGAACAAACGCCTTGTCAAAAATAAAAATGTTTCGGTTTCCTAAGACCAGACGAGACGGCAAGAATAGATAACCGCTGTGCGAAGAGAGGCTTGGCTGCCAGGCAAGAATTCAAGGATCTGTAACACACATTTCGTTACAAGTAACAAACTCATGATAAGCGACAGATATTTTATTATTAGAAATCTACTCTAGAGGGAGTTCGCGGTTGTTGTAATTGATTATTTGCGGAAGTCTACCAGAAGTTAAGTCAAGGCCACAAAACCGTGCATGCTCAGTAACGTTTGTTTATGTTGCTGCCGTCGAAACTGTCTATATGCAGGTTTACAGAGTATATCTATTATGTTCTATTGAACTTTCTTTCCATCAAGGAATCTTGAAAAAGTAAATGCATCACAGTTTCCACAAAAATATTAAAGTAGTTTCATATTAAATAGATTTTTACAAAGCTCATCATTCTGAAAAATGAAGTGTATGCTGATTGGCCAGCTATCCGGTGCATTGTGATTGGCTGAATACCTCAAGCATGTGATGGAAATGCTACGCCCCTTACCATACAGTGATGCCATCTCCCAGCGCGACGAGACAAGGAACATGCAACTGTTCTGGAACAATGTTGTAAATACAACTTAACCACTGATTTCTATTCGCGTATTCTTCGTTGGAAGGCCAACGAACCACACAGTATCTCTGCGACATGGCGGCGGCAGCAGCAACAATTCTACAGCGAGAATAAAAGTTTTGCCTTCTTTCTTTGGGTGAACTTTTGGGCGGTGTTATGCAAATCTTCCCACACAGTGATGTAGACGTGGGGGCGTGTTTAAATGAGGCGTTTTAGGAGGGTGTGGATGAGTCTTAACTTTTATGAAGAGTTTGAGCATTTAGTCTTTGCAACTTTAGGGATTTTATCTATGCACAAGCAGCTTATAGCACTCCAAAGAGAAAGGAAATATTGAAATTTACCCTTTTAGATCTAAAACTTACGAACACATAAAAATTCATAAATAAGAATAAATAAGACTTGCTACATTTTCATCTGGATCAAACTCAGTGAGACAGCATTTGTTAAGCCTTTTCATTCTAACTGGGCTATGAGTTGAATTTTTAACAAATTACTAGGCTCTATGTAAATATAAATAATAAAACTGGCTCTCTAATTACAGTAAATAATTGTCATTTACAGAAAGTAAATTGATCTTCTTGTCCCTTTTATCTGTAACAAGCACACACCCTCCCCCTACAGAAATGACATTTATTTGCAGATGTAGGTTTCTTTGCATGTGAGTAGATGGGATCATGAATGTCTGAATGTCTCATAGTACTCAATTTATTGCATGCCCCCTTCACATTATACATGAAGCAGCATATATAAGCTTCATATTTTCACCCAACAAGTCACAGATGTGAGTGTATAGGAAAATGTCTGATTAATATTGCATCAGAAATTCAACATGATTAACTGAATATAGTGTATGGGGATCTGTCACATTGGCTTGGATGGATAAATTTGTCCCTCTCGAGCCAGAATGAAATATGGATGTTATCCTCCTCACAGCAGCCAACTGAAATCAATTACACTCCAGTGACTGGGACGCCCAGATAATACAGTATCCAAATCCAATCATACTGCCATAAACAATGAGATCTTGATGCACAAACAGGCACAAAGAACCAGACATGCACTCTTAACAGGTTGCACAAGGAACCAGACACCACAGAACATGCTGAAAGAATTATGTTTTCTCTTTGTGTATATATATATATATATATATATATATATATATATATATATATATATATATATATATATATATATATATATATATATATATATATATATATATATATAACCATGACAACATATAGCTTATTTCTTCCTTCAAAGCCCCTTTCAGTTCTCCTTTATTGCTTTCAGGACAGAGAATATATCCCAATACAAAAAACTTCAAGAGCTGGCATCTGACAAGGTCCAAATATGTGAGTCCTCCTGCAGCTACTACATCTGCTAAAAATGCAAACATCTTCACTGTTTGAGATTAAACAACATAACATAACATTTTTAGCTGGTTTCTTCTCCTGCGCATGATTTCTAAAATGGGTTTAAACAAACAATTAACAATGTCTGTTACCCAATTTTCTGCAACCAATTAAACAGTCTACTTCCTCTGAATTACCACTTCGGCTTTCTGAGTTTAGATGAGTCAGTGCACATCCACAGAACTGGCAGCATCTTCAAACATCTTGAGATCCTGTCAGAGCACTTGCAAATTCAGTAACGGATTCAAAAGGAGTTTTGAATCCCAAGCCAGGGCTGCATGATTATGACAAAAATCATAATTGTCAATTTATTCCCTAGAAATTTTAATTGTGATTATTAATTATGATGTTTATATCATTGTTTGAAGTAACTTCATGCCATATTTGCATATATATATTAGTATTAAGCCTCATATATATCAGTTGTCCATCCCTATTCCAAGCTATTTTTTATATGCACAACACAGAACCGCAGTTTACCTGTTTGACTGCGTACAGCAATCTCCAATAGCAGTAGACCATGATGAGCACTGGTATGACCAAGCAGAACAGAAACAGACAGATGATGTAGGCACGAGACTGGGCGGTACGCTCGGTCCATGATACAGAGCAGCTGGTTCCTGCACCCTCCAGGCCATAACTACTCCAGCCCAGAAGAGGGGGCACGGTCCAGATCAAAGAGTAAAGCCACGAACCCCCTACTGCCAGAAGAGGTTTGCGATAGTCTGGACCACGGTTGTGGTACACCGTCAATGTGCTGTAACGGTCGTAAGAAAGAACCACCAAGGATATCAGAGATACGATGCCTGAGAGAGAAGACAAAGAGGACAAAAACTTCAACATTGAGGTAAGCTGAAACTGGACAGTTTTTTGTGTTGACCCCAAAAGCTCTTTGGAAACTTTACATTTGTTAAATAAGTTTGACTAAAGTAGTTTGTGGTTTTCAAATAGTGGATCGTGTACAGGGTTAACATTTTTACTGTTAGTCACATGAGCCAAAATAAGACCAAGGATAAAGCTTTTCAACACAACTTCTGGCTTATTTCAAGGCTGCTACTGGATCATTGGGGATAAATGCCAAATTATGCGACTACGTTACTTTTAGGAGAGCTTGAACAAATGATGCAACCGAATAAAGTACAGAGTAAAGAGGGTGCAACCGTACACTCAAGACCAGCTCATTAAACTAAAAACTTAAAAATGTCTAAAAAAAGCGAAGTTATATAATTTCCAGCCACATCTGTTTGTAGGTTCCATGTGGTTTGATATTTTGCGGTGACATTCAGTGTGACTTAAGTGTCCAGTGAGTTTTTGGGGCCATTGTAGATTTGTCACTGGATATTGTCTGTAGTGCACCAGTGAAGGCCAAGTCCAAAAGGTTGTACGTGAATATGTATCTCTGAAAAATAAGCTTTGTTAGAGGTCTTCAATGAACAATGAAACTGTCATTTCATATTCGTCACTTCAAGTCTTTTGCCACAAAAAAAAAAAAAATCCCTTTTAGCTTTTTCAACTTAAGACCTTTCCAGTACACATAAAGAGACACACAAACTTTCTTTGGCATCTTCTTTATTGTTCTGCTGTTTAGTCACAGAGTCTGTGTCCTGTGTCTCAGCTCCAAATTTTCTGTTCTTCAGGACTCATGAACCATAAAGATTTATTGCTCAATAAGCCATATCACAATACATTAGCAATATAAGTTTGCTGTAAAATGTTTTCAAATATATTTTTTGAGACTTAATGAGATCAAGTCCCTCATGATCAGTTGAACTTGAGCTGACTTAAAGTGTTGTTCTCCAACTTGTACCGAAAATCAATCAATCAATCAATGCATTATTCTAAATATTTTATTTTGTGTTCAGCACAAAATTTTCATCATGTTATCCATGTTTTGGACTCATTGTAATTTCCAGGGACACTGCACATTTCTCTGTGAAATTGAAATATGTCAAATAAAAAAAAAAAAATTAAATTTTAAAACAAACCCCAAATCAAATAATTACATAATACAAAATAAATATCTTCATATAAACAAACTAAAGTTTTGCCTATGCTCTTTTCATTCAAAACAAGCCACTGCATTTGAATCACAATCCATACGAAGATGCTGAATACATGCAGCACAAGCCGTTTTGTATCATTTAAAATAATTAACAAAAAACAGAATGATCTGACTTTAGTCTTGTGAAATTATACTGCATAAAACATCCGCACAAATTAATACAGTAGAGCAGCAATACAGCGTCCTTGCGACCCCTGTAAACTAACCATCACAGTGCTTATAAACACTACTTTATTATGCATTATACAGGGGTGAGATGAAAAGATATCATCTTTTTTTTTTTCTAAAGACAGTCCCCTCAGAGATACATTCATATAAAGTCCCAACCCCAAATCTATCGTGATTCGTTTAACATCTCAAACGATTTTAATTGTCACATGTTTTTATCAGTGTTCAACCGGCTCAGGTACATCGCTACATGCCCACTTGTACAGCTGAATCTCAATAAATTTGAATGTTGTGGAAAAGTTCAGTAATTCAACTCAAATTGTTAAGCTTGTGTATTAAATAAATTCAATGCATACAGACTGAAGTAGTTTAAGTCTTTGGTTGTTTTAATTGTGATGGTTTTGGCTAAATGATGATTACTAAACAGAAATCATTTTAAATGTGCTCACTCACTTTTTGTCACTTTCATGCATGATGAATATATTTATAATTTTTTTTCTCTCTTTTTTTTTAAATCTTATACAAATGTTTGAGTGGTATCATTGTTTCCACAAAAAAAAAATATTTAGCAGCAAAACCGTTTCTAAAATTTATAATAATAAGAAATGTTTCCTGAGCAGCAAATTAGAATGATTTCTGAAGGATTATGTGACACCTGATTGACAATACCCTGAAATCAGGGGAGGCAGCCTAGCATTTCATATATAACCTCAGGGGGACTACTTAAAAGCCCTAGTAGTTGGGGAGGCAGCCCAACCTTACTACCAGATATATTAGATATAGAAAAGCTTTCGATTCAGAGGGAATCTTATTAAAGGAAATCAGCCTCAACCGCTAAATCTTTGACCAATAATTTCCTGAAAGGGAGACTGTATGGGAGCTCAATCCAAAGAACCTGTACATGCTCTCGTGAGGGACATCTTGCTCCACACAGGCAGCTAGTCAAAAGAGTTGATGATGTTACAGGTGCGCCACCGAAAATACACTGGAGGCAGCCCAACATGACAGACACAGCACGTTTGAGTGTAACAAATAACATCTATCAATACATATACATAAACACACACAAGCAAATCCATCAGTGTAGGAGCTCAACTCTCATCCCGAGAGAGAGAGAGTCAAGCCTGGGTGGAACCAAATATTTTGACCGCATCAAGCAACACACATTTAACTCCCTTTGAGAGCTAAGCGTGCCTAGTTCAAGCATTACTATAATCCCCTCGAAAACCGGACATGCTCATGCGAATGTGACTACTATCCCTCGGGAGAGAACATAAAGAAAGGAACTCTTGAAATGGAAAGCACTTGTCATCAGTTTTTTTCCATGGCTTGCCTACAATCCCCATGATCAGTCTGCCTAGATGCCTCGGCAGCCCTCAAACCAAGGGTGCTTGGCATTAAATTCTCATTCCTCAAAGTAAAACAAGCATACAAGGCAAGATTGCATCACGCAGCATTCATTTAGCTCCCCCGAGAGCCAAACACACTCTGTTCACTAAATTCCCTCAAGAATCAGGCGAGAACAGAAACTGCCGTGAATGCTCTGCATTGAGCCTGTTCAACTCCCTCGAGAGGTGAAAACACTTATACAAAAACTGTCTACAATCTCAAGTAAAAGGCGAAGCTTTACCTTTGCTCTCAGTAGCCCCGCAAATTTATCTCTCTGTCTCATGAGTAAAACACACATTCACGCTTATTCATAATAAGTGCAATAAGCTAGCACATGCACAAAACAAATGAAGGCATGCACTAAATTTAAAAAATTTGTAGAATGTTTCCTACATGTACACAAACAAACAGCTGCTGAAGACAAAATAATCTGTTGATGTGCATTACAGGTTCCCTCTAACACTTCTGGGCACTCCGCTAATGAGATTATGGGTAGTGCGGGCCAATGATTCAGAGTGTTTTCACACAAGCTTCAGACACCAGTCATGCTGATGACATTCCCCAAAGTGTCCCCTAGGGGGCGAAATGTGAAGTGACCATGAAGGAAAACTTTTTATTATGGGACATTCACTCCTAAAATGTACAGTTCACTCAGTCAGCATCAACAATTACTTACCCTCATGCCTTTCCAAACAAAAAATATATATTTTAAAATGTTTTTTAATATATATATATTAGGGATGTGCATCTCCATAACTGAGGCCGATGCGATACGCATCTCGATGCATAGCCAACGATACGATACATTAAAGATACATGAAGCAGCTAGCGATGCGATACGATACGATACACCTCTGTTACAATGCAGTGCGATCCGATTTCGATTCGATTCAACACGATTCGATGCGGTATGATGCAATGAAACAAATCATGATATGCATTTCATTATGTTACAGATACTTTTATTTCTTTGTTTCAGACAACAAATCATAAATTAACTTAAGTGCCTTCTGATTTGTAGTGCATGACCCTTATACAAATAGGCTTTGGTAGTGCAAAAAAACATTAAATAAAACCAAATGTTTTTTTCCTGTTTTGTCCCTACTAAAACTTTTAAAAGCTCAAACATTTAACAGTGAAACAAATTAAGGATGCTGCTCAGAGGTAAACTGAAGAAATGTTCCATAACATGCTAGCAGATGAATGTGCTTTCAGCAGACTATGGAGCCAGAAGAGTCTCAATAAAGATAAATGCACACACTACAGTCACATATGCACACACAGGATTCATAGATGCACACACATGATTCATAAATACACACACAAGATGCACAAATGCGCACAAAATTCACAAATGCACACACAAAATTTAAAAAGCACAGAAGATTCACAAATGCATACAAAATACAGAAATGCACACAAAAATCAGAAATACACACACAATTCAGAAATGCAAACAACATTTACAAATGCACTCAAGATTCACAAATGCACAGGACAAGATTCACAAATGCACAGGACAAGATTCAGAAATGTATTTCTGATGCACACACACATATATCTTGATTCACAAACTGCTTGCGGTCTGTGAACTTCACTGCATTTGTGTGTGAATTTTGAGACTCCCCTGACTTGGCTCGACACACAAATGCTTTTTTTTAAACAGGGAATGATCAGCAACCAATCAGATATCTCCCTTCTTTTAGCCAATCACAAGAATGCACCCCACGTGGGGGGATTGTTTACTTATAAGCCAATCACATGAACGTGTTCACACAGCAATTGTATTAAATTGTATGAAAATACAGATTATTTTTTACTAAATATAAATTTAAAAATGTCTCAATACATATAGCCCAGTGACTGCAGAAAAAAAGTTAACCATGGATTCATAAATTTGCAATAGGCAATTATTTCATTTTATTGAAATATTTTAATGAAAGTAAAAAAAAAAAAATGTTTAAACCTTTTTGAATATTTAAATATATCTAAATATTCTTTTGGATGCAATATAGAAGTCACTTTAATTATAATATTCAGTCCCTACATGAAGAGAGAGTCAGTGGTCCGCTGCGAGAGGAAAGTGGCTCTCTGGCTGCGAAAAGTGGGTCTGCGGCTGTCGTTCGCTTAGGAAAGTGAGTTGATCGCTGCGTGAGGAAAGTGAATCGTTCGCTCAACTTCGCTGCTTGAGGAAAGTGAATCGTTCGCTGAGGAAAGTGAGTCGCTCGCTGGGTGAGGAAAGTGAGTCGTTCGCTGCGTGACTCGTGAGGAAAGTGAATCGTTCGCTGAGGAAAGTGAGTCGTTCGCTGCGTGACTCGTGAGGAAAGTGAGTCGCTCGCTGGGTGAGGAAAGTGAGTCGTTCGCTGCGTGACTCGTGAGGAAAGTGAATCGTTCGCTGAGGAAAGTGAGTCGCTCGCTGGGTGAGGAAAGTGAGTCGTTCGCTGCGTGACTCGTGAGGAAAGTGAGTCGTTTCGCTGCGCAAAGTGGGTCGCTGGCTGCGCAAAGTGAGTCGCCGGCTGTGTGAGGTAAGTGAGTCGTTCGCTGAGGAAAGTGAGTCGTTCGCTGCTTGAGGAAAGTGAGTCGTTCGCTGATTGGCTTATAAGTAAACAATCCCCCACGTGGGGTGCATTCTTGTGATTGGCTAAAACAAGGGAGATATCTGATTGGTTGCAGATCATTCCCTGTTTAAAAAAAGGCATTTGTGTGTCGAGCTGAGTCAAGGGAGTCTCAAAATTCACACACAAATGCAGTGAAGTTCACAGACCGCAAGCAGTTTGTAAATCAAGATATATGTGTGTGTGCATCAGAAATACATTTCTGAATCTTGTCCTGTGCATTTGTGAATCTTGAGTGCATTTGTAAATGTTGTTTGCATTTCTAAATTGTGTGTGTATTTCTGAATTTTGTGTGCATTTCTGAATTTTGTATGCATTTGTGAATCTTCTGTGCTTTTTAAATTTTGTGTGTGCATTTGTGAATTTTGTGTGCATTTGTGTATCCTGTGTGTGTATTTATGAATTATGTGTGTGCATGTATGAATCCTATGTGTGCATATGTGACTGTAGTGTGTGCATTTATCTTTATTGAGACTCTTCTGGCTCCATAGCAGACAGGCTTACTCAGTGAACAGAAAACAGGTGCTATTTTGACATAACCAATAATAATATGAAGTACCAAAAAAAAAAAAATGTGTCAGTTATTTTATAACTGTATTCAAATGTAAAAAAAAAAATAATGAAAATAAAATAAACTAGTATAGGCAGTCACAGGCTGCTGTAAACCAGACTCATCAGATTAAATTTAACTTAAATATGCTCTTTTAAGGTTTTTCTTAAGAAATATCAGTTGATCCGAGCAGAACTGTTAGGCAACTTCGATTGAAAAAAAGTGTTGATCCTTTGCTCACCCGGCGTCCCGCTAGCAGTGGCAGGTTCAGCTAAATCCGAGTGAGAGGAGGAAGAGGAGGAGGAGGAGGCGGCCGGCGTCTCCAAACTCACACCGTGTCGGCGCTTCAGGTGTGTTGTCAGATTTGTCGTGCTGCCTGTATATTTTATAGCGGCACGACATATTTTACAAATTGCATGGGTTTTATCAAGATTTCCAGCTTTCTTATAAAAGCCAAAGTGTTTCCACACACTGGATTTGTAATTACTTGGTGGAGGATGCAACTGCTCTACCTCTGCCATGTTAATCTATGTGACTTTCTTGACACGCCCCGGTCTCTGTGGTGTTGTGAAAGGCTACGTCATCACGCAACAGTGAAGAGAGACGTGCTTGAAAAACAGTTTAGAAGGGTGAAAACAATCTAAAAACATTATTCCTTTTCTAAATAATGAAAGTATAGTTATCTACTAATAATTATAAAGAAGTAAATCTGGGTTTACCGATGCAGATATGTTAGAAACGATGCATTGCGATACAAAAGCCAATTTGAATCCGATGCACACTTTTTAAACCGATGCATCGCATCTTTAACTTTTTAAGCCGATGCACCGAGCGAATCGGGGAATCTTCCCATCCCTAATATATATATATATATATATATATATATATATATATATATATGAAAAAATGTGTTTATGTAGGTCAGTGATAACCAGTTCAACTTTTATGTTCTACAGATAATGACATAATTTTCATTTTCGGGTGAACTATTGCTTTAAATTATTTGTTGTCACAGTGGTTCCTTGTAACACCAGAAATGTACCACAAATGCAAATAGTCTTCCTGCACTACAAGAAAAAGTCCTCTGGTATTGTTAATGCAGCCCATAATTGACAACTGGGGGAATTTCTGCAGGTAGCATGAGCTTTGAAATGTGCACATGCCATTTCTTATGCACACCACTGTAAAAAATAAATCATGGGTATTGTAATTTTCATTAAAAAAAAATTAAGGTGATACTTAAAAATATTGTGTATATTTAATTAAATAAATTGTGATTCAATGTTGTATAGAAAATATTGAGGACTTTTTAGTAAAACCAAGAAATGTATTTTTCTCTTAAGAAAACACTTAAGCAGTTTCGGGAATTGAATTGAGGAATTGATTAAAGTTTATTTTATTATTATTTTTATTTTATTTTTAATAAGGAAAGAAAGCTACATATTTATTTTAAGAGAATTAGCTAAATTTTGCAGTTTTATTTTAGAAGTGATTTTTTTCCCCAGCATGCTTTGCTATTTTATGTGTTTTTGGTGAAGGGGAAAGTTAAATGTTCATTTATGTTTGACATTTGAAAGAGTTTCTGTTACATTGAAGTTTCCATTGCACAGTGCAATCATTACCATTGTGCAGAAGAGTAGAGCTTATGGTGATGGACACTACTCCTCTAAGGCTTTAATCCTTGATCAACGTGTAGTAGCTTTGCTAGTGCTAGTGGAGTATTTTCCAGTATTATCAACTATTTTCCTACTTGAGCTGTTTGTATGCAGTCTTTTAAATGTACAAAAAAACTCATGAAAAAATAACAGACTCAAATCAACTTAAAGATTTGTTTAAATCTAACACACGTCATTACTCTCGGTTGGTTATGTTAGCACATGCATGCTTTTTATTGTTACCTGGATATTATGCACTTAATTAACACCTACTTGGTATTTTTAAGGCTAATGGTCTGCATGGTTAGTTAAAGGGGGGGTGAAATGCTATTTCATGCATACTGAGTTTTTTACACTGTTAAAGAGTTGGATTCCCATGCTAAACATGGACAAAGTTTCAAAAATTAAGTTGTACGTTTGAAGGAGTATTTCTGTTCCAAAAATACTTCCGGTTTGTCACAAGTTTCGTAAAGTTTTTTTCGAGTATGGCTCTGTGTGACGTTAGATGGAGCAGAATTTCCTTATATGGGTCCTAAGGACACTTCTCCCGGAAGAGCGCGCTCCCGTAGAGAAGAGCACTGAGAGCACAACAGACTTCACTGATCAGAGCGAGAGCGTCGCCAAATGTCACAAAAGAAGTGTGTTTTTGGTTGCCAGGGCAAGACAACCCTGCACAGATTACCAAAAAAACAGCATTAAGGGACCAGTGGATGGAGTTTATTTTTACAGAGCATCAACGGAGTTGTGCAAGTGTTTGTGTTTGTTCCCTACATTTGGAAGATGCTTGTTTTACAAACAAGGCCCAGTTTGACGACGGATTTGCACATCATTTATTTCTTAAGGATAATGCAGTCCCAACGAGAAAGGGTCACGATCGTGTGTTGGAACCACATGTGGTGAGTAAAACTGCTTCAAATATCTCTGTGTTGTTAACTTAGCTATCTGCGTGTAAGCACAACAAGTAAACAACATGCGATGTTGTCATCAAACTGCACTTTCCACATGTACAGCTTAAAAAAAAAAAAGACGACATAAAGTAGAAACTTAGTAATTTTCCAAAACTGCTAAGCAAATATATACAGTTTCAATACATACTACTTAGAGACGTCCTACTGTAGTCGTTGATGCTGCTGCTCTTGTTAAATTTCAGCCTCGGGATCTGATTCTGGATCATAAATAAACGGCTGAATCTGACTGTTAGCCATGGTTTGTTTTGGATGATGGTTTTTTTTTTCCTCACGGTAATGTCACAGCTTCCACATGCTCTCAACGCAAAAGCTTACTCGCGTTCGTGATTCTTTAGCTCCGCCCACACGTCACGCCTCCAGCCACTCGTGTTTTTCCGGGAAAAAACGGTACAGACTATCTTTCTTTTATAAATATAATAAAACTAAAGACTTTTTGGTGAAAAGTGAAGGATGCAGTACTACTCTATAGGTACTCAAGATTAACAGGATATTGAGTGAAAACGAGCATCCCCCCCCCCACCCCTTAACAAGTAAATTAGATTGCTGTTCAAGTAAATACAACTGACAAATTCCAAGTTGCAGTAAATGTTAGCTCAACTTAAATAAATTAGTCATTTGGAAAACACCTACCAGTACCTTCTTAAGAGGCTCAAAGCAGTCCTTGCTATTTCAAATGTGAGATTACCAAATTAGTAACAGTCTTCGAACAAATCTTTTGAACTACAGTAGCAGCAGTAGAATTCCTAACATAAGAAAGTATGTACATAGTTGTTTGGGACACATTTTCATCCTTATTTCATTTTTTACTTGTCTGATGAAATATTGTTTTAACAAGTCTTCTCTTTTTTATTAAATAAGCTATATTTATTCAATGGACACAACCTGCTACAAAACTATTAGGCTTCAGTGGAAACATTATAGCTGGAGCTAAAACCCAGGTCTAAAAAGAGGTCGGTGATTCTGGCTATTAAAATTGGCCTTGTGTCGTTTTCTCTTCCATTTAATCAATGGTTGAGCTAGCTCAGCACACCAAAAACCATCAGCAGTAAAATAGTTAATTTAGACAGCAAGGCAGCTCTGAGTTTTAGATTGAGAAGTGGAAAAGTCAGACTGACAAAAAAGGATGAGAAGCTCAGATAATAACAGCAAAGATAGAGGATGACTGAAAGCTAAATAATTTGCTGTCTGATTTATATATTCCACCTGCTCCTAAACCGCTCCAGTGAGATAACATGGCATTTTACAGCAGGCCATTCATGTTACAATCCTATCAGTTTTGTGTCTGTTTATGCATGCAGACACTTGTGTTTAAAGTCATGTACTGAAACCTTCAAGCATGCCTTTTATAAAGTGATATTCTTATCACAAACATTGTGATAGAAAACAATCTTATGTTATATAAATATTCATGCATCATGTTTTTAATGCAACCTACATTTCAGATGGGAATCTATTGTTTAAAACGCATAGCTAAAGCTTCAGGCATAAACCACTGTGTAACAAAACACATCATTTTTCTTTTTGAACTAAGTCTGTGCACCTAGAGCTAGAAAAGCATGAAATAATATTTACTAAATATTCATGCCTGTATATATTAAATACTGGTTACCTGTTTCCTAAACACTGGGGAAACAAATGATAGTGGTAAACATGAAAAATAAAGAAAAAACGGGTGACTGATCTAAAACAACTGGTAAAGAAAGACTGCCGAAGAAAGAAAAATTGATCGGCTAAAAGATTATGTGTACATTACATATCTGGGATACATTTTTTCCACCACTAAAGAGCAAACAGTATTAAAACCTGCACAAGTTCTCCTCTTAATGTTACAAACCCACACACATGCCTGCTGTGCAGTCAAGGATGTGCGAGTTTCTTGTTTCAGGGTTATTCGTTTTGTAAAACATATCACCAGCTGTTGAAATCAGATCATCAAATATTCATTTCTTCACCTCTAACAATAACGTCAGCAGCATAATATCCATCAATGCCCTCCAGACCAAATAAACAAATATATTGTGTGTTCACATAGGGAAGGTTTGTTTTTTCTTAAAACAAATCCTGCTGTGATTGCTGTGATTGTAAGTGTGGTTGTTTTGAATAAATGTGAACGCTGCTCATCAAACATAAAGACAAAGACTTCCTGAAAATGTGGGTCTCTCTGTCTGCTTTTTTAAACAAACTCTGCAGTTTGACTGATATATACAGTTGTATCTCAATAAATTAGAATGTCATGGAAAAGTTAATTAATTTCAGTAATTCAACTCAAATTGTGAAACTCTTGTATTAAATTCAGTTTAACAAAAACCAACAAACTATAATATGGTGAGATGCCAATCAGCTAATCAACTCAAAACACCTGCAAAAGTTTTCCTGAGCCTTCACAATGGTCTGTCAGTTTGGTTCACTAGGCTACACAATCATGGGGAAGACTGCTGATCTGACAGTTGCCCAGAAAACAATCATTGACACCCTTCACAGGGAGGGTAAGCCACAAACATTCATTACCAAAGAAGCTGGCTGTTCACAGAGTGCTGTATCCAAGCATGTTAACAGAAAGTTGAGTGGAAGGAAAAAGTGTGGAAGAAAAAGATGCATAACCAACTGAGAGAACCACAGTCTTATGAGGATTGTCAAGCAAAATTTATTCAAGAATTTGAGTGAACTTCACAAGGAATGGACTTAGTATGGGGTCAAGGCATCAAGAGCCACCACACACAGACGTGTCAAGGGATTTGCTGAACCACGGAAAACGTCCGAGGTGTCTTACCTGGGCTAAAGGGGAAGAAGAACTGGACTGTTCCCCAGTGGTCCAAAGTCCTCTTTTCAGATGAGAGCAAGTTTTGTACACTGTAAAAAATGACTGTGATTTTAACGGTAAAGAACTGTAAAAAACCTGTTTACTGGTTAATGGTAATTTCCTGTAAACTTTACAGGGAAAAAACGTTAACTTACATCTGTTATGTTTATTAGGTTTGTATGTTACATAAAATGTTGTTAAATTAATTTTTATTGCATATTTCAGTTTAATGAGTCTCACCATGATGGTGTTTAGTGCTTGTGTGAATGACTCCGTGCACCTTCTATGTATCTTATTATTTAAAAGCTGCTTGTGATGGGCTTTGTTTCACCACATGATTCTCTCACAGCGTTTGGAATAACAGCATTTAAAAATAGCAGAAATCACTATATCTATGTTTTATATATTTTTTAGTTGTGTACTTACATCATCCCGACAGTTTCCACGAACTTTCAAATCCGGAGAAAATTATAGTTTAATTAGAAGACACGGCACGTTTCTTTATTTCCGTTTTGTCGCCCGTCAATGGCGTCATATAAACTTTGACCCCTCTAGTTTATCTAACTTCCTGCGGAACCGCCAAATACAAAGGTGAACAGAAACAAAGACGAGACGAAGAAGAAAAAGTAGTAGCCTTGATCGAGACTATTATATTTTAAATTTTATATTTATATTGTTATAAATATAAAATATAACACCCACAATTCCTGCCGGCCCGAGACTAGAACTCACAACCATTCGATTGGGAGTCCAACCCTCTAACCATTAGGCCACGACTTCCCTCTAACTACAGATAGATGCCAAACTCGCTTGCATTCTGATAAACAGGTATGCATCCATTCAGCTAACTTTATCTACCCGTATATTTTGTGAAATGATGATATCTTGTGTATAGGGAAGTCGTGGCCTAATGGTTAGAGTGTCGGACTCCCAATCGAAGGGTTGTGAGTTCGAGTCTCGGGCCGGACGGAATTGTGGGTGGGGGGTAGTGCATGAACAGCTCTATCTCCACCTTCAATACCACGACTTAGGTGCCCTTGAGCAAGGCATCGAACCCCAAACTGCTCCCCGGGCGCCGCAGCATAAATGATGAACACTGCTCCGGGTGTGTGCTCACAGTTTGTGTGTGTGTGTTCACTGCTCTGTGTGTGTGCATTTCGGATGGGTTAAATGCAGAGCACAAATTCTGAGTATGGGTCACCATACTTGGCTGAATGTCACTTTCACTTCACTTCACTAAAACACAGACAGACTAGCTCTCTTGTAAATCTACATTTGTTCTATATCTAGCTGGATAAAGTAGCTTCAAATGCAGTTCACTAAATTGTTAGATATCATAGTATAACGTAATTATAATTATTAACGAAAGGCGACCGTGTTTTTTAACATATATAACTACTAGCTAGATGGAATATTGATTTGATAGGGGTCTCATAATTCATATATCTCTCTTTTCGAAAAGATGTGATTGTCAAAATACTAAGTTAGAATGAGTAAGGAATGTGGGAAGCAACAGAGCGCGTGTTCCAATGAACAACAACTCCCATGAGCCTTACAATCTTTCCCGACGTCATCAAAGTACATCAAAGTAATGTTATTTTTTTGATTAGTGACCCCTAGTGGCCAAAAATCCCATACTGTACGTTTAAAAGAACGGTGTTAGGTAACGACATTATTTTTTCAGTTACGGGGTAATCTTACTAATTACTTTTCCCGTCGCTACAACGCCATTACCATTACTGAAAGTTAAATGTGGTGCGTTACTATGCATTTATTTAATAAACTATGTTATCCACAAGTGTGGAGGTGGGTTAAAAACGAGATAAGCGATTTATGATTGGCTAAGGCAGAGTCATGTGTTTAATGGTAGCCAATCAGAGCCAGTGTTTTTACACACATGCCGGCACATGCGCCAGCACCAGCAGCGCCAAACACACACACACGCAACAGCTACACAGAGAGATTCGCTGCAGCAGCAGAGATGGTGAGTCAGGAGCAATCCGTTGAAAAGTTGGCATTTTCAAGGTGGAGATATAAGTGCTACTTCAAATTTTTTGTGGTCAAAGGCAAGAACGTGCATGTAATGTGTACATGTAATGTGTGACACGCATCTACAAAGCTAGTGGCCCCAATCCCTTCTTACAAAGATAATACTTGA
This sequence comes from Carassius auratus, assembly GCF_003368295.1. Lineage (NCBI taxonomy): Eukaryota > Metazoa > Chordata > Actinopteri > Cypriniformes > Cyprinidae > Carassius > Carassius auratus. The sequence goes on from NC_039276.1 coordinate 26,683,874, forward strand.
AGTGCAGGATAAAACTCTTGCTGTCTTTTGACTTGCAATAAATATCGAAAGTTATGTACGAACACCTGTCTGTTCTATCCATTTCAACTGACTTGTGAAAACTGCTAAAAAAAATATTTGACATATAGCAACTTTTTTTTTTTTTTTTTACAGTAACGCAAATAGTTACTTTCCCTGGTAACGAGTTACTTTTATTATAGAGTAATTCAGTTACTAACTCAGTTACTTTTTGGAACAAGTAGTGAGTAACTATAACTAATTACTTTTTTTAAGTAACGTTCCCAACAGTGCTCTCTCATCACCACCTGCTTTTGGTGGTTACCAGTGTAATACAAAGGTACAAAACAGATTTCAGTGCTTCAATAAGTTTGTATATTAATATTATATACAACTGTGTCCATTGTGTTTTTTGAAAACCAAAGTCACTGAAGCCGTTTACCAACAAATTTTGGAGCACTTCATGCCTCCTTCTGCTGACCAGCTTTTTGAAGATGCTGATTTCATTTGGCACCTGCCCACACTGCCAAAAGCACCAAAGGTTTGTTAAATGACAATGGTGTTGGTGTGCTTGACTGGCAAGCAAACTCACCAGACCTGAACCCCATAGATAATCTATGGGCTATTGTCAAGAGGAAAATAAGAAACAAGAGACCAAAAAATGAAGATAAGCTGAAGGCCACTGTGAAAGAAACCTGGGCTTCCAGACCACCTCAGCAGTCCCACAAACTGATCACCTCCATACCACGCTGAATTGAGGCAGTAATTAAAGCAAAAGGAGCCCCCTACCAACTATTGAGTGCATGTACAGTAAATGAACATACTTTCCTGTAGGCCAACAATTCACAAAAAAATTATAATAATAATTATTGGTCTTATGAAGTATTCTAATTTGTTGACATTGAATTGGTGTTTTTTTTTTTTTTTGTTTTTGTTAAATGTGAGCCAAAATCATCACAATTAAAAGAAACAAAGACTTTAACTACTTCAGTCCCCTTTAGGCTTGCCTTTTATGATGTAGCTACCATCCCTCCTGCTTGTTCATCCCCAGTACATTTGGCCTATACACAATAAAAATTGTGATGAAAATGCAAATCGATACATTTACATTTGGGAGAGATTTTTATCCAAAGAACCTACATACATTGCATTCAAAATACACATTTTATAAGTTCGTGCATTCTATGCATGCATCCTTATAATTAGACTCATGACCTTGATGATGCTACTGTATAGGAATGCAGAATAGAAAATAATCTGAAGGACAAAATTAAAAGTACTTTGCAATCACACTCATCAGCTGTACCATTACACTCCCAATTTGAGTACAAATAATGGGGTGGGGTGAGCTGGTAACTTCAATGTTTATTCATATTTCAAATAAAATAAACTCAACTTTCTTATTGGTAAAGCGACTCTAATTGTCCATCCCAGTTTCTAGATAGTTTTAAGAGATAAGATGATGTTTGGAGGTTTTAGATTTTTTCGTATCCATCAAACTGGGTATATCACATCATCCCAACATCTTGAGGTGTAAGACTCTCAGTTGACAACACTTAATAGATAATACAGACATTATGGATTTAAGTGTAATTAAGTGATTTAAGTAAGTGTATTTAGATTGTGACAAGGGTGATTTTGTCATTTACACACTTTATTTAAACATGGTTCCATTATTAACATTTATCATTCATGGAAATTTCCATTGCACAAAAGTTTATTTACGGTGGAAAAAGGGTTTTTCAGATTATTAAAATGGTCTTCACACACACAGCAGGGGATTCCATTAGCACCACTATTAGATATTTCCATTTGCTGAATATCACCCAGTATAATACTACAAATTCCTTTTACAGTAAATAACTAATTCCATTTGAATCATGGGAATTTTCTGGAATGTCAAACACCACATACAGAGACTTTAAAATTGCTGTAATACTACTCTATTTGCCGTAATGGCCTCTTTGGCATCATTCTATTGAGGTTTTGTATTTTCCTAATTTCTTACATTTGGATTAACAGGATTTGCCATACACCATGTCTACAATGGCACAACTCTTCGAGACTGGACTGTCTACACTGGACATGTTAAATCGTTTGCAACAACTGACAAATTAAGAAGAGGAAAATGCTGCTAAACTATACTAACTTTTGAGGGTCTGCTATTCAAAAGAGTAGTTTTAATAATCCACGGGAGAGAATAGGCACAACCAAACACAAATCCAAGTGAATGAACATCAATAGCAGACAAAGAAACAAGGGAGAACACAGGCTTTAAATACTGGGAATGTAATCAAGTAGAACAGAAACAGGTGTGGAGCTAATTCATCAAAAACCACGGAAACTAACTAGGCAGAGTAACGGAGACAGGAAACTAAACTAAAACAGATAATACATGTGACATTATACTACTGTATGCCAGAAATATACCGGGACATCAGTTTACTGTCCGGCATCCATAGATATTATCACTAATGCAATCTATTAAAAAAAGACATCAAAAAGACCAAACAAGGTCCTACATATATATATATATTTTTTTTTTTTTTTTTTTGTACACCAGTTTAACATAGTAATATTTACTCGTAAATACGGCAGTAACATAAACTTTACCACTGTAATATGCACTGTTGTTTCAATTAATAAATGACTTTGTCCGCTTACTGAATTACCTAATTTAAAAAAATTGGTAGGCAAAGCTTGTATTATATTAACATAAAGTGGAGTTATGTGAAATTTTGTTCAGGTTTTGTTCAGATTGTTCAGTAGCCTATTAAGAAAATAAATGTGTGTGTGTGTGTGTGTGTGTGTGTGTGTGTGTGTGTGTGTGTGTGTGTTTTAATGAAGGCAATGAAGCATCAAGAAAGTCATGAGCAGGTCAGCCACACTGAGACTGATAATTTATGGTAAGAGAAGAACTCCACTATGATTTTGAGAGGTTTGTATATTATATATTGGGCTTGACTTCTAAAATTTGTTATTTTCTTCTTGTTTTTCAGGGAATACGTTTCTCTCTGTAACAAAGTTGATGTTGAGCAAATGTGGCCTACGTTTTGGAGCAGCATACGGTTTTTTGAAAATGCCTTCATATCCATTATTTGACAGCTTATAATTTTCCCCATTATTTTTCTGTTGCCTGAATATTCCTTGTGAAGATAAATCCAGAGAATACAATATAGTGCACTGCAGAAAGACACGAGAAATGGTGAAGATACACTTTTCCAGCATTGGAAGACTTTGTTATATTTGTGTTTTAATTAAATATTTAGATTTTTTTTTTATAATTGTGTCTGGTTGAATTGAATTTCAGTAGTACCTATGTAGGATAAAAATACAATTAATTCTATATAAAATTTTTATATCTACTGAAATCTATATTCAAATGAATGAATTACAGTGGTAAACTGATGTATTACATAATAACAGTACTATCTAGTTACTGAAATACAGTTATGGTACTGTAAATCTCAATTACAGTATCTTAAAAAAATCATAAATCTTAATTGCTTAATTACAGTTACAGTAAATCTTAACCTTACAACCCTTTGAAATGTATAACAGGGATCATTGGTTCGATTTCAAGAATGCATTAAATGAAAAAAATGTGTGTGTGTGTGTGTGTGTGTGTGTGTGT